>NC_134358.1:524798814-524916314 GCF_048569485.1 Anomaloglossus baeobatrachus
TATGTGTACGCTCATACTCGGGCACATTAGCAGTGGCGGTGCACATTATGTAGAGTAGACCTTTCCCATTAATAGAGAGAGAACTGGTTATTCCAGATCTTCACGGTGACAAATAGTGTGTCATTATACAGTATCCGGTTTGGTGTGAATACAGTGTAAGGGAATATGTAGGAAGTGGCTGAGTTTTACAGGACGGCGCTGACAATCAGACTTTGTAATAAAAGCCGTCCTCGTAGTCCCGCTCTTGGTGAAGTCGCCGCTGTAACCTGGGCACTGTAGTCTGCCGCTGTTCAAATTAAGAGCAAATTATAGTTAACGAGGTATTTCAGCTCAATTCCCGGCCCCTGTTATGTCGCTGTCAGGATTCATAAAGGGCAAGTTGTTGAAATACTACACAAGCGATCGAGTGCATTAAGAGACATGAAGCTGCGCGTTACGTGTCTTTGTACCATTGACTGCAGCTCAATATCCCCTTTGTATGAATAAGTCCTCATTATATACTATATTCTGCTGAGATTTCCTGGGCTTTCTCACATAGTGTAGATATATTTTGCAGGGTTTTACCGACGTACATCTTTTTCCAAAAATAAAAAAGCACAGTTCTGCACCCACTCTGTGCTCGTCCACACAGGACAAAATTCCTTATGGTTTTCTGGCAAATTGGTAAATGGTAAAATTTGGAAATACAGTGGAACCTTGGATTACGAGCAGAATTGGTTTCGGGAGTGTGCTCTTAAACCAAGTTACTCTTATATCAAAGCGAATTTTCCCATAGGAAATAATTGAAACTCAGACAATTCGTTCCACAACCAAAAAATATTTACTGTATTTATACAAACTTATTACAGTAATACAAAATACTGTACTGTATTCATATAATGTTATTACAGTACACTAATACAAAATACTGTACAGGAAAAACATAAAACAGATTAAACTGAACAATAGCTTACAATAGAATTGTTGGTGTGCGGGAGATACAGTATAACAATGTGCTGTACTGGTTATCAATAAGAAAGTGCAATACTGTATCCACAAATGCAAATTGATAGACATGCTATATAGTATGTACTGTACAATGGTATACTGTATACAGTACATATGTACAGACAGTTACCTCCAGAGCGGGTCAGCGTGGTGAAAGGACAGAACCGGAAGCGTGCACGGTGAATATTTGCTCTTATTGCAAATCATTGCTCTTAAACCAAGTTACAAATTTGTAAAAAGCTTTGCTTGTCTTGCAAAACGCTCTCAAACCAAGGTACTCTTAATCCAAGGTTCCACTGTAGAGATATAACTGATGTCATCCTTGTGAAAATTAAACAGACTGCCTTTCGGTTACTCTTGCCGACTCCCACCGCAAGCTTCATCCATTTTAAAGGGAACCTGTCAGGTCCCATATGCATTCTGACCTACAAGCAGGGTGATGTGTGGCCTAGTAACCCCTTCCTACCCATCCCTGTGTTTTAATATTGTGTAATGTGCATGTATAAAAAGTTTTATTACTTACTGCTTCCCTATGTAAATGAGCAGGGGCTCTAGTTCCCTGAGTGTCGCAATGCCCTGTGGGCGTTTGCATGTTTTCCTTGATATTGTGCCCCTGTGGGCGTGATACCATGGATTTACATGAGCGACGTCCCCGTCAGCTCCTTGAGATCCCGCACGTGCGCGCTTACCATTCCCACAGCCTTGTTATTTGGGTGCTTGCTTCTCTGCTTCAGACACACACTGCGCATGCTCAGAAGACTCCTGCGGTTCCGACCATGCGCACTGCATGTCTGAAGACGAGAAGCAAGCACCCAGATAACAAGGCTGCAGGAATGGTAAGTCTGCACGCGCAGGATCTCAAGGAGCTGTCTGTGACGTTGCTCATGTAAATCCATGGTATCAAGCCCACAGGGAACTAGACCCTCTGATCATTTACATAGGGAACACGTAAGTAAGGCTGCATTCACACTACGTTTTTTTAACATTCGTCATGAACGGTTTTTAACGCAAAAACGGATCTAGTGCAAATGCGTTTTCATTTCAATGCATTTGCAATGGACTCGCTTCAACATGCGTCAACATGCGTTCTCCTGCGTATGCGTGCATTATAGTGAGGATCCAGCGACTTGTAGTTTTTTAACTTTTTTCAAAAACGCTACTTGTAGCGTTTTTGAGCTGCGTCCAAATACTGCAAATTGTTGGATCCTGACTAAACAGCATGCAAATGTATGTGAACGCTGGCATGCTGATAGACAGGATCCTGCTTGCTCTACTGAGCATGCCTAGAAACCAGCCTGGTGTGATCAGTCTCTCTCTCCCCCTCCCTCTCTCCCCCTCCCTCCCTCCCCCTCCCTCCCTCCCCCTCCCTCCCTCCCACTCCCTTTCTCCCCCTCCCTCCCTTCCCCCCCCTCCCTCCCTTCCCCTCCCTTTCTCCCCCTCCCTTTCTCCCCCTCCCTTTCTCCCCCTCCCTTTCTCCCCCTCCCTTTCTCCCCCTCCCTTTCTCCCCCTCCCTTTCTCCCCCCTCCCTTTCTCCCCCTCCCTTTCTCCCCCTCCCTCTGTCCCCCTCCCTCTGTCCCCCTCCCTCTGTCCCCCTCCCTCTGTCCCCCTCCCTCTGTCCCCCTCCCTCTGTCCCCCTCCCTCTCTCCCCCTCCCTCTCTCCCCCTCCCTCTCTCCCCCTCCCTCTCTCCCCCTCCCTCTCTCCCCTTCCCTCTCTCCCCTTCCCTCTCTCCGTCCTCTCTGTCCTCTCTCTCTCCCCCGCCTGAGAGCGGTGGACGCTCATAACCAAGGTAAATATCGGGTAACCAAGCAAAGCGCTTCACTTAGTTACCCGATGTTTACCTTGGTTACGTGTGCAGGGAGCAGGCAGCCTGGCTCCTAGCAGCTGCAGACGCTCGTAACCAAGGTAAATATCGGATATCCATGCAAAGCACTTCGCTTAGTTACCCGATGTTTACCTTTGTTACCAGCATCCGCAGCTGTCAGATGCCGGCTCCCAGTCTCACGTTCAGTTCCCCTCACTCCCGATCACATGACTTAATTGCCCGCCCATAAACCTCAAGTGGCAGGATCCTGCAAAATAACACTTGTGTTTGCATGCGTTTTTCTTTGTAAAAACAGGATCCACTTTTTCAGCAAAAAAAGTTCATGACGCATGTTAAAAAGCGTAGTGTGAAAGCAGCCTTATAAAACTTTTTATACATTCATATTCCACACTATTACAGCACAGGTATGGGTAGGAAGGGGTTTCTAGGCCACACATCACCCTGCTTCTAGGTCAGACCGCATATGGGACCTGACAGGTTCCCTTTAATGAAGTGGGGTAACATTTTTGATGAATTACACATGCAAACTAAATTTTGTTTTTAGTGTGTATGTACCTTTTACCTTTAGGCTATATTCGCACAGGGCATTTTTGCGGCATATTTTGCTACATTTTTGGTGCTTCATTTATCTACGGTACATGTTTAAATAATGTTACTTTCATTCACCAAAAAAAATCTGCAAAAATGGAGCAAAAAACTCAGCTGCATATTTGCACTTTTAATTGTCTTC
Source organism: Anomaloglossus baeobatrachus (assembly GCF_048569485.1). Lineage (NCBI taxonomy): Eukaryota > Metazoa > Chordata > Amphibia > Anura > Aromobatidae > Anomaloglossus > Anomaloglossus baeobatrachus. Next base: position 524,802,355 of record NC_134358.1, read on the forward strand.
AATAGTGGGAAAAAAGCAGCAAAAATGCTGAAAGAATTGACACGCTGCTTCTTTAAAAAATGCAGCAGGTTTCCATTGCAGTCAGAAAAAAAAAAAAATAAAGCGCTGGTATGTGCAAGAGTTTTCTGGAATCTCATAGGTTTTGCTGGAACTGTAGAAAACATCTTTTTATTAGCATGGTTTTGAATAAAACCAATGAAAATAAACATGCAAAAAAACCCCGCACCAAATAAGCTGTAAAAACGCCCTGTATGATCATTACCTTGGGGTACTTTCTTCTTTATTTGTTTGTTGTTTTTTGTTTTTTTTTATGACTGCAAATACTCACAAAACGCAAAGGAAAAACAATCTTTCTGTTTATCTGGCAGTGGTTTTCCCAAAGTGGTTTGCCAAATATTTTCAATTGGTGCACCGCCGCTTACCAAAATAGATTCGTCCAAAAAAAACATGGTGGACAGTAGCACACAGATTTTTTTTTTTTTTTATAGGCCTTCTTTTGATTTTGCTATGTGTGCACACTGCAGTTTTGTTTCTTCAGCAAAAAACACACCTCTGGCAGAAAAAAACGCATTCGTCTTTGACGCGTATTAAGTGCGTTTTTTTTTTTTTTATATGCGTTTTTTTCATTATATTCAATGGAAAACCGCAGGGAAAGAAAACGCAAAATGATTTGACCTGCTTCCTTTTTCTTCTGTACCCAAAACTGCAGGCAAAAAAGAAGGAACGTGCGCACAGCCTTTCTGAATTCTCATAGACTTTGCTGGGGAAGGAAATGCATGTGTAGCACCCAGGGATATGGGGTACTCTGTTCCGGGCACTGTACGTCTTGGGGATGTCACGAAGGTGGCCTTTACCCGGTTCCGTGCCCTGGGTCCTTTTTGTAATGGGAATATTTACAGGGGATTAGTGAATAAAGTTATTCGTGACGCCACTTGCGGTGTTGCAGCTAGGTATAGGGAGCTGCCGCTGCAGAATGTCTCTACTGGGGCTGATGGGGTAACGCCTACCTGGTTCAACAGACTCAGACGGGCTGTAATGGACAGGATCGAGGGAAGCCACTCACCAAGCAGGACCCCCAGAACCCTGAAACACTTTAACCCCTATACAGGGATTTGGAATTACACAGGGCCCTGGAGATCACTACCTGTGGAAGGCTGCAGTCTGAGAGAGTAGTCGTCAGGCAGGGTCCAACCAGGAATAGCAGAACAGGGACAGAATCGGCAGGCAAGGACGTAATCAGAAAACGGAGCAGAGGTCAAATCCGGAACGGGCAGCGAGGTACATAAACAGCAGGCAGAAGGGTAGTCAGAAAACACGCAGAAGTCAGAACACAGGAATCACAAAACAGAATAGGGCGGACCAGGAGCCAGGAAATCAGAACTATCTCTGGCAGAGGTCAGCAGACAGGAGGGGAACTAAGAAGGGTGTGATGTCTTCCCATTGGCTGTAGCTGAACGCTGGCAACTTCAGCTGGAAGACACATGCCACCTACAGTCAGCCAGTGGTACTGCAGATCCCAAGAATACCCAGCCCAGTGGATGATCGGAGCCTGCGCCCACCGGCGCCGCTGGCATAGACTCCTCTCCCATCACCAGCACCATCCACGGCAGGAAAATGGCGTCGCCTGGCGATCGGAGCAGAAGTCGGTGGAGCGGACTCCAGTGGTGACGTAACAGATGGTATGAGCAGCTAGTATGGTAGATCCTCCGCAAGTAGGGTTTTGCCCCAGAGGGTGTATGGTGCAGTGGGTGTTGGAAGAAGGAGTCCAGACAGGTATTCAGTGCAACTAATTTACTCATTGCTGAGATGTTAACTGGTTGCCCGAGACCGGCTGGTTTTGCCTCCAGATCCCCTTCGTCCCAGTGCCAGTCTGGTTCTCTGGTACCTTCTTCCCTTGCACCAGTCTCTGGTAAGGGGGTCTCCGTTCTGTGGTTTGTCCATTTCTGTACGCCTGACGGTCGCATGAACCCTGTGGGGATGGAATCTCTGGTCCTGTCCCCAGTTCTCTCTTTGCTACTGAGTCTTTGGATTCTTTAGGGTCAGCGAGGTCCTTGATGGTCCCCTCGCTGTGCAGGTGTTAACAGATCAGCTTGAAGCTCTTTCCTGTCCTAGGGTCCTGTACCCCGTCAGTGCGTAGTTCTGGGAGTTCTCCACCATACTCAATCGGCAACCACCTCTCCTGGGTACCAGGTCACCGTTAACCCGAATCAGGGTGTCACTTCACTTCCACCTTCACACTTCCACAGTCACTACTCAACTGACTACTCTCCACAGTCTGCCCCTCCCACCTGATCAACTAGGGGACTGGATTGGCTCCACCTCTAGGCGGCTATCCATTGGTTCCACCCTAACTAAGTACCATTGTATGGGGAATTGTTGGGGAAAACTGGGATTACCTGGGTTTTTGGTGTTACCGGCACTGGGGTTCTGGGTCCCTAAGGGGGTAGGCCCTGCATCCTGGTGGGGATGCAGAACCTTGTAGCACCCTGAGGGCTTCAGGGGTGCTACACATCAAGTTTAGGGCAACAAACAGGCCCAGTACAGTTTTTAATGCAGTTTTTGGTGCTAATACACACATGATTGGAGGAGACCAGAACAGTGGCCTTTTGACTTCTGTCAGGTTGGTAGACTTTGGCGTATCCATATTTTTTTTCTGTATAAAGCATAGTTTGAGTTTTCTCTGCAGAGGTAAATTGCTTTTTTTTTTTAAATTTTTTTTTTTTTTGTGGAAGTCATTCATTGGCATTTGCCACTTTATACCTATACTGTTACGGTTGCTGCGAGCACTGGAGACTATGTCCAGATTTCTTGCTACTGCACATGTGCGAGCGCTGGAGACTAAGTCCAGATTTCTTGCTACTGCACATGTGCGAGCGCTGGAGACTAAGTCCAGATTTCTTGCTACTGCACATGTGCGAGCGCTGGAGACTAAGTCCTATCTTGGAGCCATTGCACATGTGCGGGTGACATCATCGCTGACACGAGGTCACATGTCTCTGACACCTTCTATGCCGATTGGTCGCTGGTCATGTGCTTGTGACGCCTTGCTCGGTGAAGGCCAGCAATACCACCTCTCCAGTAACTCTTGTGTCCGCCTAATACCAAAATGCCCACCTACCTTTGAGGTGTAGGCCAGCATGACGTCACTCCTGTCGTTCTGGCAGCGGATTGGCTCTGGTGTCCTCCATCTTGGATGAGGCACAGAGTCTATATAAGACCCTGACACACGCCGCATGGTGCTCAGTCCTCTTGGTTCATGCATGAGAGTAGACGCTCTGTGCACGTTCCTCTAGGCATCTCTCTGTCTATGCTAGGTGAGCGCTACCGGCAGGGTAGCGTTCTTATACCTTACAGCTTCGGCTGCTGTCCGTATCCTTACCTCTTAGGGGAGCGGACATAGGCAGGTGCCTGAGGCACATGGTCTGGCTGGGCCTTGTGATTCGACTCGTAGGTGGACGTTGCCGCTAGGGTAACGTTCCTTATACTGCGTCTGGCAGTTGTTCGTATCCTCGCACACTAGGGGAGCGAACATAGGTAGGAGCTTTGTGCGGCTTACGCTGCTGTTCGTCTCTTTTGCACCACTAGAAGAGCGGACCTAGGCAGGTGCCATATCTAGTGGTTCGTTTCCTCGCACACTAGTGGAGCGAACACAGGTAGGAGCTTTGTGCGGCTTACGCTGCTGTTCGTCTCTTTTGCACCACTAGAAGAGCGGACCTAGGTAGGTGCCATTTCGCACACATTGCCTTTGTCTCTGTGATTATTAACAGAGATCATTCCACACACCCTCCAAGTAAGGGAGGAATTGCTTTACTTACCGTACTTATTATATCCTTCTGTGAGTTAACAGAGGTGTTGCACTCTGCCATAGTCTGCAGCAGAGTCTCTGCACGGTGGACCCTGACTGTCTGATATCTCTTTGGTTTTTATAATCAGACAGCCCCCGTAACATATACGGTGACATATGTCTGAGATGTACGTACCACAATACCCCTGAAATTTGGCAGCTATAAGCATTGGGTAGCTGTTGGATGAAGGATTGTTTGGTTGTTCGCTGTCTCTCCTAACTCCCCCCGATAGGAACGCTGGATCCAGGTGAGCATTCCTGCGTTATCTATGTGATAGCTGCTTCCAGAATTATTTGGTTGCGGCTTTTTTTTCTTTGCCAAACAAAAGGATTGGAAGAATAAATTCCAACAGAAGGATGGAATCCGGAGATATGAAGGAGGCTTGTAACATGGATGTAGAGAAGCTTCTTTATCGTATCCAGAAGATAAAAACACAATCTGATAAAGACATCCAAAAAAAGTGTGATGAGCAAAGAAGGCACTGCTAAAAATTGACGCTTTTCGGCTTACGTTTTAATCATGGTTGTGGCTTAGACGCAATCTAGAGGCTTCTGGATTGTGACCAAGCTACAACCATAAAAGAAGAAAGCTTGTCTATGTCCATGTTCCAAGCCTTCTTCATATCTCCAGATTCCTTCCTTCTGTTGCAATTGGACATTCAGCCCATAGTGTTTTTCTCCATTTTGCCAAGTTTCATCTTATATCATTGTCACGGGGTCCTTCTCCGATATCACACAATCAACAGAGCGAGAGATGATTGAACAATCCAAAGAACATTTATTCCAAGCAAAATCAGATGGTCCATAAAATAATCTACCACACAGAGGGTAAAGTAGTCCAGGAATACGGATACAGACCAGTAAGCGATAAATGTCCAGGTCTCTCTGGAGAGCCTCAGCTTCTCCCACAGAGGATGAATCTTCCTGCTCCTCTCTTGAAGTTCTCAAACAGACTGAATAATCTCCCAGGTAAGCAGAGATTTTGGTGGATCCTAGGCCCCCCCCCCCCCCACTCCAGACTTAAGGCCCCTTTACACACTGAGACTTTCAGCGATCCCAACCTGATGAGGATCGCTGGTAAGTTGCTAGGAGGTTGCTGGTGAGAGGTCACACAGTCAGACGCTCCAGCGATCCCACCAGCAACCTGACCTGGCAGGGATCGCTGGAGCATCGCTACACGGGTTGCTGGTGAGCTGTCACCAGCAACCAGTGACCAGCCCCCAGCCAGCAGCGACGCACTGAAGCGATGCTGCACTTGGTAACTAAGGTAAATATCGGGTAACCAACCCGATATTTACCTTGGTTACCAACGCACGCAGCTACACATGCAGGGAGCAGCGCACACTGCTTAGCGCTGGCTCCCTGCTCTCCTAGCTACAGTACACATCGGGTTAATTACCCGATGTGTGCTGTAGCTACACGTGCAAGGAGCAGGAGCCGGCGCTGACAGTGAGAGCGGCGGAGGCTGGTAACGAAGGTAAATATCGGGTAACCAAGGACAGGGCTTCTTGGTTACCCGATGTTTACCGTGGTTACCAGTGTCCGCAGAAGCCGGCTCCTGCTGCCTGCACATTTAAGTCCCCTTTACACACTGAGACTTTCTAGCGATGCATGCTGCACAGCGGGAAACAAAGGACCAAAGAATGGTCCTGAACGATTTGTAGCGATCAGCAACTTCAGAGCAGGGGCCAGGTCGCTGATGTGTTTCACACACTGCAATGTCGCTGGGGAGGTCGCTATTACGTCACAAAACCGGTGACGTTACAGCGATGTCGTTTGCGATGTTGCAGTGTGTAAAGCCACCTTTAAAGACAAAAGCCCGGCAGGGGGTGATTAACCTAACTTAACAGGACGAAGTACACAGAATGGACAGAGCACCATGCCTAAAATACAAACCTACACAAACTTATACACAACCCCCCATATTCCACCATAACAATCGTATTGAAGTCTTGTTTTCTTTCTTTATAATGTGTACACAGAGTTTTTTTGAAGAGTTTTTGGCGTAGAAACTGTACAAATCTTCAAAAATTCCAAAACTTAATTTTTTTGTCCAAAACCCAGGAAAAAGACATAGCCTAGCCTTAGGCTATGTGCACACTTTGAAGATTTGGTTGCAGACAATCTGCATGTTCTGGCAGGAAAAATGCTGTGGACAAAAACTCTATTTGCAGCATTCCCCCCCCCCCTTTTTTTTTTTAAGCAGAATTTTTTTTTTCTTCATTGCTTTCAATGATGTAAACGCAGGAAAAAAGTGCGGAAAGAATTGACGTGCTGCAGATATTTTCTTCAACAAAACCTGCAAGGAAACAAAATCCAGAACATGTGCGCAACACTTCAGAATTCTCATAGACTTTGCTTGCATCAGGAAATCCTTGCAGATTTGTGAAAATCTGCAAGAAAAAAAGGGGCAAAAAATGCACCATGTGCACAGAATCTTAGAAGCATCGGTTGTAGAAGAGCATATCTACCACAGTTGATATGAGGTGTCACCCATGTACAACTGTGTATTTTGCCTGGCCTTGCCTTTTAAAGGGAACTTTTACATTACATAGACTTTACATGAATTAAAAGTACAAGCGAAAATAAGAAACTTTGTTATATATCTTATCAGTAGCCTATGAGCCACCTTTTCCCCTTCTATCTGCCTCCTGAACTCTTCATTCATTCATTCATTCATTCATTCATTCATTCATTCATTCATTCTTGCTCAAGAAAAAATGGACTGGCAGCACTGTGAGGCTTTGTGGTGAGGGGGAGTTGGCAAACTAAGAAAATAAGCGAAGGAAGACAAAAAGGTTGTGCTGAGCTTTCTAACAAGTCTTTTACCTTATTCCAGAGCTGGATTCACACCTACACTGCTCAGTACTGTTGTATAATGTCTTCCATACTTCTGCGTCTTCTGTCTGTATACTAAATAAGGAGCCATTTTTTCCCCTTTCTTCCCGTCTTCTGAACTCGTCATTCATTTTTGCTCAAGAAAAGATCGTCTGCCAGCACTGTGAGGCTTTGTCGTGAGGTGGAGTTGGCAAAATAAGAAAATAGGCGGAAGGAGAAACAGAAAGGATGTGCTGAGCTTTCTAACAAGTCTTTTACCTCACTCCAGGGCTGGATTCACACCTACACTGCTCAGTACTGCTGTATAATTTCTTCCATGCTTCTGCTACTTCTGTTTGTGTACTAAACAAGGAGTGCAGAGTGATGTGTATGGGAGGAATCACTGCAGCTAGTTTTCTCCCATCAGCTCAGATTCATAATCAAATTTAGGCTACTTTCACACATCAGTTTTTTTCCATCAGGTAGAATCCGGAAAAAAACGGGTTAAACGGATCCGGTACTGCATCCGTTTTATCCCCATAGATTTGCATTGTTACTGGATTGTACCTGATGGCTTTGCGTTGCATCCGTTTTTTTCCGGATGCGGCAAAATTAATTAAAGCGGCGGCCGGAGGTAACGTGTCTTGCAACGGTTTTTTGTCTGGCAAGAAAACAGATCCGGTGCGATACGGCGTGTTTTACAATGAAAGCCTATGGACGCCGGATCCGGCACAATGCGGTAAAAAATGGATGCGGCTGCCGGATCCGTTTTTTTAACTGCGCATGCATCAAATTAATTAAAAAAACTGATCCATCAAAAAAACGGACAAAACAGATGCAAGAACGGATGCAAAACGGATCCAACGGATCCGTTTTTTTACGCATCCGGCATAACGAATCCGTTAAAAACCAGATCCGGTGGATACGGTTTTACATTTTTTTGCCGGATCCTTTGGATCAGGAAAAAAAAGGATTGTGCCTGAATGCAGAAAACTGATGCGTGAAAGTAGCCCTAAGGCTATGTGCGCACGTTGCGTCGGAGTACCTGCAGTTTATTCTGCACGTTTTCCTTCCCTTGGTTTTTGACCAAATGGCTTTTGACCATTTTTTTAGCGCTAAAAACGCATGCGTTTTTACCGCGTTTTTTAGTGCGTTTTTAGCGCTTTTTACCTGCGTTTTCACCTGCGTTTCTGCAGATGCGTTTTTTAGATCAAGACACTGAGAAATAAAGTTGAATTAGTCAAAAAGAATGAAAAAAGAGAAAAAAAGTATAAAATTAACTTTCAATAAAACTATATGGGAAATTATCATTTTTAATGAGAAAATAGTGGTTATGCACATTTTATCAGAAAAATAGGTGAAGTTTCTAATTTTTTAAAATTTAAATTTTCGGTTATTGTGTGTGTGTAAAGGAACATTAGAACCCATTAAATTTTGTCCAGAAAAGCATGCGTTTTTGGAGCCAAAAACGCAGTGGAAAAGCAGGTAAAAAGCATGAAAAACGCAGGAAGTTTTATTTTGGTTGCGTTTTTCCATTTCTCATTGACTCCAATGTTAAGGAAACGCTGCAGAAATGGCAAAAACAACTGACATGCTGCTTCTTTTTCAGCATGGTTTTTGACCACAAATATGCAAATTAAACGCTGCTGAAAAAAAAGCAAAGTGCAGACAGGATTTCTGCTTTTCCCATAGACTTTGCTGGAAATCAAAAACGCATGCGTTTTAGCGCAAAAACGCTGCTGCTAAAAACGCTGCAGAAACGCGCAAAAAAACGCAACGTGCGAACATAGCCTTAGACTGATGAAAATGTAGGATTCTGAAAAGTTAATTGAAAGTATAAGTACCCTTTAACCCTTTGTTTCTGTCTCCTCTTGTGATTTGTACTTGCTGTGACCTTCTTGGTGGGATGGAATTAGCTGTACATTACGGTTTGTTATTATATTACTCTGGAACGTGACCTCTCGTCATCATTCTGTAATGCGTTTAGATCATAAAACGTGCTCAATTTCCGTATCTTTTATCTCAAGGATACCAGATGGCTCAGGAGCTTGAGTCATTTCTGGTCCTATAAATTTAGTAAAAGCACAAAAGGTTTTCCTGTGAGCCGTGTGCTTCATCACCTTTTCTGCTCATAATCACGTGCGTGTGGTCCGTTATGTGGACTTGGGAAACCTGACCGGTGTCACAGGACCCTTTTCCGCTTGCTGAATAATCGAAATGCCCTTTTATAGATGCCCCTTGACCGTGGCAATCTTAGTACATTTTCGGCTTGTGCCTAATGGTGCATTTACTCCAGTAGATAATTGGCGAATGATCATTCATAGCATTCCGACAATGGATTGATGAGGCTGGCAAAAAAAAATCATCTGTAGCACATCGCCCCATGTAAAAGGAGTGTGCTGCTAATTATATGATACTGTATGGGGGCAGAATGATCACATTAACGATCTTTCTGTCCCCGTCATTGCCTGTCGTCCTTTGGAACAAGCGCCGAACTACTTGTGCATTGATAGACCAAAATCGGCACCTCAAAATGCATGCATGTAAATTTCTTGTTTAATTATTATCACTTTTCACTTAAAGGGAATCTATTACCAGGTTTTTGCCACATAATCTGAGAGCAGCATAATATAGAGGCAGAGACCCTGATTCCAGCGATGTGTCACTTACTGGGCTGCTTAGTGTAGTTTTGATAATCTACTGCTGATTAATCAGTGATTTTATCATTACAGGACTACTTAGCGTGACACAGGTAGTCCCATATATTCACGAACTCTGAATAAGGCCGGGGCCACACGGGGACTAATGCGATCCTCGCATGACACTAGGCTCACACTGGCAGCACAGCTGCGATCGAACCTCAGATGCAGGGGGATGGGCCAGCACTGAGGAGGGGCGGGCCGGCACTGAGGAGGGGAGGGAGAGATTTATCTCCCTCTCTCCTCCGTAGCCGGCTATTGCTATTCTCGCCCTGCACTTGCGGTGCACCGGTGTACTGTGAGTGCAGTGTGATCTTTCTCTCGCCCCATAGACTTGAATGGGTGCGAGAGAAAGAGTCTCGCATTGCACCCGCAGCATGCTGCGATTGTTTTCTCGGTCCGATTAGGGCTGAGAAAATAATCGCTCATGTGCGCTGACACACAGGCTAATAGTGGTCCGAGTGGAATGTGATGTTTTATCGCACTCCACTCGCTCCAATTTTCACGCCGTGTGTCTTAGGCCTAACTACTAGATCTGCAGCAGAGAAAACATTGATTTCATGCATGCATTTTTGGTGCGTTTTTGTGCCATGCATTTTTCTTAATGAAGTCTATGGATGGCTAAAAAATGCAGGCAAAAGCGCATCAATAATTGACATGCTGCTGATTATTTTCTGCACCAAATCTACAAGAAAAAATAAGCAAGCCACGCACAATTCAGAATTTTCATTGACTTTGCTGGCATAAAAACAGACATGCAGATTTGGGTCAAAATCTGCACCAAATCTGCATAGAAAATACATAGAAAACGCACTGTGCGCACACAGTCTAACAAAAAAAAAAATAAAAATATGCCATGCCAAAAGCAGGTTTTGATGGATCTGCCCCAGTGAATGTGTTGCACTTCATATTTTTCTACAGACTTGGAATTACCATCTGGGGGAAACAATAGCCCTCATAAAAGTGTGGATGGCCAAAATATGCGTGAAGTTGTCATTTGAAAAAAAATCAGACCATTAGGCCCTGTGCGCACGCTGCGGTTTTTACCATGGTTTTGCTGCAGAAAATGTTCATAACCCTGCAGCAAAACCTATGGTAAAAAAAAAAATGCTGTGCGCACACTGCGGGTTTTTTTTACCAACAGGTGTTGCTGCATAATTTCTGCAGCAAAAAGAATTGCATGTCTCTTCTTTTCCGCAGGTACCTGCGGTTTTTGCCATAGATAATGGTCAAAAACCGCAGGGAACAACCCTCGTAAAAACCACAGCAAACTGCGGTGAAACCGCATGCGGTTTTCGGGTGCAGGTTTGCTGCGGTGTTTTTTTTTTTTTTTTTTAACTGCAGGTGCGGTAATCTTTCAGAGGGTCTGGAATTTTCTAAAGAAGATTCCATTTTCTAGTGCGCGCAGGACCTTATAAAGAGCGGTCCCTGAAACGGAAATTTATGATATGAGTTGACAAGGTTTGGCGAAATACGCTTAATGACATCAGCCTGTGAAAAATAATAATAAAATCTAATAAAGGTTTCAGAAGCTTGTCCAGATTTGATGACAATACCGTAATGAGGGATTGTGTTAAAATATAATTACTGTAGTCCTCTCTGATATTTGTCTTGCAATGATGGCATGCCAACTATGTACACCTAACCACTGCAGGCAATATCAGGCCTACTGGTGATTCTATGTGTATGGCACTAGACCAGTGATGGCTGCAGGGGTCACACGTGCTTATATGATTATACAGCAGGACAAGTACTATGCTGGCAAGTTGTGTGGCTGTTGGTCACTATATACAGTACAGACCAAAAGTTTGGACACACCCTCTCATTCAAAGAGTTTTCTTTTATTTTCAGGGCTCTAAAAATTGTAGCTTCACATTGAAATCATCAAAACTATTAATTAAAAAATGTGGAATGAAATACTTAACAAAAAAGTGTGAAACAACTGAAAATATGTCTTATATTCTAGGTTTTTCAATGTAGCCCCCTTTTGCTTTGATTACTGCTTTGCCCACTCTTGGCATTATCTTGATGAGCTTCAAGAAGTAGTCACTGGAAATGGTTTTCCCACAGTCTTGGAGGAGTTCCCAGAGATGCTTAGCACTTGTTGCCCCTTTTGCCTTCACTCTACGGTCCAGCTCACCCCAAACCATCTCGATTGGGTTCAGGTCTGGTGACTGTGGAGGCCAGGTCATCTGGCGTAGCATCCCATCACTCTCCTTCTTAGTCAAATAGCCCTTACACAGCCTGGAGGTGTGTTTGGGGTCATTGTCCTGTTGAAAAATAAATGATGGTCCAACTAAACGCAAACTGGATTGAATAGCACGCAGCTGCAAGATGCTGTGGTAGCCATGCTGGTTCTGAAGGCCTTCAATTTTGAATAAATCCCCAACAGTGTCTCCAGCAAAGCACCATCACACCTCCTCCTCCATGCTTCACGGTGGGAACCAGCCATGTAGAGTCCATCCGTTCACCTTTTCTACAAAGACACGGTGGTTGGATCCAAAGCTCTCAAATTTGGACTCCTCAGACCAAAGCACAGATTTCCACTGGTCTAATGTCCATTCCTTGTGTTCTTTAGCCCAAACAAGTCTCTTCTGCTTGTTGCCTGTCCTTAGCAGTGGTTTCCTAGCAGCTATTTTACCATGAAGGCCTGCTGCACAAAGTCTCCTCTTAACAGTTGTTCTAGAGATGAGAAGGTGTGTCCAAACTTTTGGTGTTTATATATATATATATATATATATATATATATATATATATATATACAGTGCCTACAAGTAGTATTCAACCCCCTGCAGATTTAGCAGGTTTGATAAGATGCAAATAAGTTAGAGCCTGCAAACTTCAAACAAGAGCAGGATTTATTTACAGATGCATAAATCTTACAAACCAACAAGTTATGTTGCTCAGTTAAATTTTAATACATTTTCAACATAAAAGTGTGGGTCAATTATTATTCAACCCCTAGGTTTAATATTTTGTGGAATAACCCTTGTTTGCAATTACAGCTAATAATCGTCTTTTATAAGACCTGATCAGGTCGGCACAGGTCTCTGGAGTTATCTTGGCCCACTCCTCCATGCAGATCTTCTCCAAGTTATCTAGGTTCTTTGGGTGTCTCATGTGGACTTTAATCTTGAGCTCCTTCCACAAGTTTTCAATTGGGTTAAGGTCAGGAGACTGACTAGGCCACTGCAACACCTTGATTTTTTCCCTCTTGAACCAGGCCTTGGTTTTCTTGGCTGTGTGCTTTGGGTCGTTGTCTTGTTGGAAGATGAAATGACGACCCATCTTAAGATCCTTGATGGAGGGGCGGAGGTTCTTGGCCAAAATCTCCAGGTAGGCCGTGCTATCCATCTTCCCATGGATGCGAACCAGATGGCCAGGCCCCTTGGCTGAGAAACAGCCCCACAGCATGATGCTGCAACCACCATGCTTGACTGTAGGGATGGTATTTTTGGGGTCGTATGCAGTGCCATCCAGTCTCTAAACGTCACGTGTGTGGTTGGCACCAAAGATATCGATCTTGGTCTCATCAGACCAGAGAACCTTGAACCAGTCTGTCTCAGAGTCCTCCAAGTGATCATGAGCAAACTGTAGACGAGCCTTGACATGATGCTTTGAAAGTAAAGGTACCTTACGGGCTAGTCTGGAACGGAGACCATTGCGGTGGAGTACGTTACTTATGGTATTGACTGAAACCAATGTCCCCACTGCCATGAGATCTTCCCGGAGCTCCTTCCTTGTTGTCCTTGGGTTAGCCTTGACTCTTCGGACAAGCCTGGCCTCGGCACGGGTGGAAACTTTCAAAGGCTGTCCAGGCCGTGGAAGACTAACAGTAGTTCCATAAGCCTTCCACTTCCGGATGATGCTCCCATTGGAGACAGGTAGGCCCAACTCCTTGGAAAGGGTTTTGTACCCCTTGCCAGCCTTGTGACCCTCCACGATCTTGTCTCTGATGGCCTTGGAATGCTCCTTTGTCTTTCCCATGTTGACCAAGTATGAGTGCTGTTCACAAGTTTGGGGAGGGTCTTAATTAGTCAGAAAAGGCTGGAAAAAGAGATAATTAATCCAAACATGTGAAGCTCATTGTTCTTTGTGCCTGAAATACTTCTTAATACTTTAGGGGAACCAAACAGAATTCTTGTGGTTTGAGGGGTTGAATAATAAATAACCCTCTGAATAAACTTTTCACAATTTAAAAAAAAAAAAATAAATAAAAAAAGAAATAACAATCACTCTTGCTGCATTTCACACTTCCAGGCTGATCTACAGTCCAAATGTCACAATGCCAAGTTAATTCCGAATGTGTAAACCTGCTAAATCTGCAGGGGGTTGAATACTATTTGTAGGCACTATATATATATATATATATATATATATATATATATATATATATATATATATATATATATATATATATATATATATATATATAAAATATATATATATAAAATATATATATATATATATATATAGTGCCTACAAATAGTATTCAACCCCCTGCAGATTTAGCATATATATGTGTAGATTTTATATATATATATATATATATATATATATATATATATATATATATATATATATATATATATATTAATATATATATATTAATATAGTATTATAATATATTTATATGGACTTTTTATCGGGTTAGATTTAGGTTACTTTTTTTTCTTTATAGTACAAGATATGTAAAACCTGTTCTGAACCGCGGCGAGGTGAACTTTTCTCTTTTCTGCCGAGCCACGAAGCTTCATTAAATAAAGTCTTAGATTACATAAATTGATTTTTGCAGTCATGCTCATTTCTCCCTTTCCATTACTCAGCCTGATGTATTGGCCCCTGATTTATGATTCAGCTAAAGGTTACGTCTAAAAGAATCGCTCGCAGCTTAATAGGAGTATTATTCTCGGTGGCCTCCCGCTCCTGCCCCCTCGCCTCTGTATTCTTCCTGTACTGCATGAAAAATGTCTTTACTGTGTAAAGTAGCCGTTGTGTTAGCGGCCGGTTCTATAATTACTTTGTCACTCGCTTGTACATTAGACTTGCAGACACCAAACATTTTAAATATTCATCAACCCCTCGACAGGTTTCCTTTTTTACGCCGGATGATTGGTTATGTTTAATTTACTAGACGTTGCCGTCATCATTAGTTTTTGTTGCCTTTATGGATTTTAGCAGACGCTTCACCAACATAGATTTGGTTGGATTTTCTCTTTTATCCTGTTTTTTGCTTTGGGAGTAAAATGCTCGATGGTGTCAGGCGGCTGCTTATCTCTCCGAGCTCGGGAAGTTTAAAATGTTCAAATATGGCAAATCCATGTATTTTAGACAATGAGTTGGGAGGGTTGGCTCATTTTTGCCAAATCATGGTGTTGCCGATAGTTGTTGGAGCCTCAAAAGGCCTTCAAAGGAATTTCCAATTAATCTGATTCATGATATCAATGTAGGACGAGGGGCAACCTCTTTAAGCCCCAAATATACATGAGGCCACGTGTTCAAACTTGAGTATTAGGTGAGTTTTTTACCTCAGTATTTGAAGGCCAAAACCAGAAGAGGAACAATCAGAGGAAAAATATAATAGAATCACGGGGACCACTTTAGAAAGCCAGGAGTGGGTGATAAATACAGAAGTGGTGGTGCCCGTGTTTCTATTATACTTTTCCTCTGATTGTACCACTCCTTGTTTTGGCTACAAATACTGAGATAAAAAACTCACCAAATGCTCATCATGTGCACGTGGTCTTAGGCAGGCTTTACACGTTGCGACATCGGTAATGATATATCGTCGGGGTCACACAGTTAGTGACGCACATCCGGCACCATTACCGACATTGCTGCGTGTAAACCCTAGGAGCGACGATCACCGATCGCAAAAACGTGAAAAATCGTTGATTGGTGACACGTCGCTCCATTCCATAATTTCGTTGCTGCTGCCGGTACGATGTTGTTTGTTGTTCCTGCAGCACCACACATCGCTATGTGGGAAGCCGCAGGAACGACAAACATCTCCTACCTGCGTCCATCGGCAATGCGGAAGGAAGGAGGTGGGCGGGATGTTATGTCCCGCTCATATCCGCCCCTCCGCTTCTATTGACCAGCCGCTTAGTGGCGTTGCGGTGACGGCGAACACACCTCCTCCTTGAAGGAGGGATTGTTCGGCAGTCACCGCGACGTCGCCGACCAGGTATGTGCGTGTGACGCTGCCGTAGCGATAATGTTCGCTACGGCAGCGATCACACAATATGTGCAACGGGGGCGGGTACTATCTCGCTCGACATAGCTAGAAATCGCTAGCGATGTCGCAGTGTGTAAAGTACCACTTACTGTTGACTGAGCTCCTGATTGCACCATAAGTGGACATGAGTGGAGACTGTTGAGTCATTCTCCAGTGATCATATATACTGGAGAATGACTTTTGTTGTTGGAGATAATTTTTTTTTTTTATCCCTTTTGACTTCCTAGTTATGGTCTGTTCAGATTTACCTGCCTAAAGACCCCCGCCATATACAGTTGACTAACATTAGCCCAAATCTGCTGATATTCTACTGTCTGTGGGAGTCTCCAACCCTATCCCAACAGTTGTTGGGAAAGATAAGCTTCTTGCATCTTTTCATTTCGGATTGCCGATCCTTTTGTTTTCTAAGGCGGGCTTTGCACACTACGACATCGCAGGTGCGATGTCGGTGGGTTCAAATTGAAAGTGATGCACATCCGGCATCGCATGCGACATCGTAGTGTGTAAATCCTAGATGATATGATTAACGAGCGCAAAATCGTCGTAATTGTATCATCGGTGCAGCGTCGGCGTAATCCATAATTACGCTGACGCGACGGTCCGATGTTGTTCCTCGCTCCTGCGGCAGCACACATTGCTGTGTGTGAAGCCGCAGTAGCGAGGAACATCTCCTACCGGCGTCACTGCGGCTTCCGTAGGATATGCGGAAGGAAGGAGGTGGGCGGGATGTTTACATCCCGCTCATCTCTGCCCCTCCGCTCCAATTGGCCGCCTGCCGTGTGACGTCGCAGTGACGCCGCACGACCCGCCCCCTTAATAAGGAGGCGGGTCGCCGACCAGAGCGACGGTCGCAGGGCAGGTGAGTGCATGTGAAGCTTAGCGATAATTTTCACTACGCCAGCTATCACAAGATATCGTACCTGCGACGGGGGCGGGGACTATCGCGTGCGACATCGCAGCAACGTCTTGCGATGTCGCAACGTGCAAAGCCGCCCTAAGGCCACGTGCGCACGTTGCGTGTTTTGTGAGGTTTTTACCTCCGTATTTTGTAGCTAAAACCAGGAGAGGAACAAATATAATAGAAACATGGGCACCACTTCTATATTTATCACCCACTTCTGATTTTGGCTATAAATACTGAGGCAATAACTCGCCAAATACTCGTGTGCACGAGGTCTTACGGTTGACTGGGCTCCCGCTTCCTCTATAAGTGGACATGAATCGGGAAGGTTGAGTCCTTCTCCTGACTCCATATTTACTGGAGCAGGACTTATGTTGGTGGACATCATCATGTTCTTATCCCTTTGACTTCATAATTAGGGGCTGTTCAGATCCACCAGCCTAAAGACCCCCCCCCCCATACACATAACATTAGCCAAACCTGCTGATAATGATAGATTCATTCTAAGTTTTGTTGGGGTCACCCACTCTATCCTGACAGGTAATGTTGGGAAAGATATGACTCCTACATGTTTTGATTTCGGACTGCTGGTCTTTTTCTACCCTAAGGTCATGTGCACATGTTGAGTATTTGGTGAGGTTTTTTTACCTCAGTATTTGTAAGACAAAACCAGGAGTGGGACAATCAGAGGAAAAGTATAATAGAAACACGGGCTCCACTTCTGGATTTATCACCCACTCCTGGTTTTGGCTACAAATACTGAGGTAAAAAACTCACCAAATACTCAACGTGTGCACGAGGCCTAAGAGATTAGCTGCTGCCAAAGATGTCTGACAGCATCTTTCTCATAGAGAGCACAGGAGCACTTGGCAGACAGTCTGATGGTGTCCATATTGACCTTGTGATGTGACACTTCACCAAAAACCATACCTTTACCCAGACAATATTCTCTGCAGCAGAATCTTTTGTCCTCTTATGCTATGTTCACATGTAGCTGTTTTTTTCCCGCTGCTTTTTACAGTACCGGCAAAAGTTTTGAGATCTCAGAAATATAATGCACACGCTTGTTTGTTTTCTTTCCTGACTGACTTTGAGAGCTGCAGCGTCTATGAAATCTGCAGCACGTCTATTCTTTCAGCGTTTTTGCAGCGTTCTTTCACCTAAAGAAATGAATGAGAAAATGAAGAGGAAAAAAAATGCCTAAAAAACCCCCGCAACTAACTAACTTTATACAGCACACGTGTAATCCGCACCCAAAAAGCACAGGGAAAAATCCTGTGAAAGTGAATATTTTGAATGCAGCATTGTTGCTGCCACAAAAGCAGGATTTGGCTGCAGAAAAAAAATGCTGCGTGTGAACATAGCTTTATATTGTATGTATGGTGGATTTTGCTTGAGAAGACTACTCCAGTAGAGAAACATTTTTAGTTGTCAATGTGCATTGTGGTGAGAACAAGTTATCAGAGATCTCTCCACTAATTTTCTGCTTAAGGAACCCCACACTATCAAAAGTAGAGGCTTTTACGTTATGAAGAAATGTTGTAAGATGCATATTACCATTTTTGTGGTGTCCTAGGGCCATGGCGCAGGTTAATGTACAGTCACCTGCTAGAGTTTCATTGCCCGGGTCTCAGCGCAGTAGTTTCCTTTCCTGTAACCTTACACTCCTTCATGTTCTGCTATGCAGGTAGCAGAGCTGCCGGGAATGTAATAAAGAGCAGTAATGGCCAAGGAACTGCAGTGTGGAAATGGTGAGAACCACCATGAGGCCCAGTGCACACACTGCGATTTTTGCTGCATTTTTGGGTGTAGAATTGGTGCAGTTTGTGTTCACAAACTTCATGCAGTTCTTCCCCAGCAAAGTCTATGAGAAATCCGAAATGCTGAGCACACCTTGCTCCCTTTTTCCTTACATGTTTTGTTGCAGTTTTTCTGCAGCAAAAAGAAGCCGCATGTCACTTTTTTTCTGCAGGTCCCTGTGTTTTTCAGTGATTTGCCATTGATAAAGATTAAAAAGCACAGGGACTAAAGCACACTAAAAACGCATGCTTTTTTGGTGCATTTTTTTTCGTCCAGAGGTGCGTTTTTCTGCCAGAAGGTGCGTTTTTTGCTGAAGAAGCAAATCTGCATTGTGCACTCATAGCCTTATGGCTACTTTCACGCTTGCGTTTTTTCCTTCAGTCGCAATCCGCCGTTTTGGAAAAACAGCGGAATCCGTCAATGGATTCCGCTGCTTCCCATAGACTTGCATGGACGACGGATTGCAACTGATGGACCTGCGTTGCTTCCGCTGGCCGACGCTGCGTTGCTTCCGCCGGGCGAAAGGAACACAGCATGTAACGTTTTTTGAGCAGCGTAATCCTGCACACGTAACCAGGGTACACAATGGGTTACTAAGCAAAGCGCTTTGCTTAGTTACCCGATATTTACCCTGGCTACGTGTGCAGGGAGCCCGACACTTCCCCGCTCGGCTCCACCCCCTCCCGCACTCCACTCTGCATGTACACACGTGCACACGCACACACACAGACACACGCACACACACTCACCTGTCCCCAGCCATGCAGTCCCCGACACTGGCGTCCTCAGCGCCATGGCTCCGCTTGGCTCCACCCACCCTGCCCTCCACCCCCCGCACACATTCTTGGCCGCCGCCTGCTGTGAGCGATCAGCTGATCACCCAGCAGCTGTGAGCGGTCAAAAAAGAAAAAAAAAAAAAAGCAGATTCCGTTGTTTTGTACGATCCGTTGTGCCACTATATGCAATGCAACGGATGCCGTTCAACGCAAGTGTGAAACTAACCTATGGTGTAGACTCTTTAGGCTATGTTCACACGTTGGGCTTTTGTTGCTTTGTTCTCTTATTTTTTTATTTTTTTTTGCATGATTTTCTTCCATGAGTTTTATGCATATGGAAAGCTGCTATTTAGGCCTGGTTCACACACTGCGTTTTTACCTACAGTTTTTTTGCTGCAGAAATTTCTTGAGAAAATGGTTGTAACCTTTCTGCAGACATTCCCCAGCAAAACCTATGGAAAAAAAAATTGCTGTGCGCACACTGCATTTTTTTCTCAAGAACATGCTTTCTGCAGAATTTCTTGAGAAAAAGAATGTGCATGTCACTTCTTTTCTGCAGGTACCTGCATTTTTTTTTACCATAGATAATGGTAAAAAAACGCAGGGATCAACCTGCGGTAAAAACGCATGCATTTTTTCTTGCGTTTTTTGACCGCAAGTGCGCTAATCTTTCCGATTCAAGAAATTTCTTGAGAAAAATCCTTTTTCTAGTGTGAACAGAGCTTTAGAGTCACAGTTGAATTTTTTTTTTTTTGCTTTTGTGGTGTTTGAAACTAACTTTATTTATTTAAACATGCACTGGAGACAAATGACAGCAAAAACGCAGCAAAACCTGTTTTTTTTCTTTTGTTTTTTGTTTTTTTTTGTCAGCAGCTAAGAGAGCAGGTTTTGCTGCAGCAAAAGAGAAACGTGTGAGCATAGCCTTAGGGTATGTGCGCACTAGGCTTTTTTTCACGCTACATTTTTATGTGCGTTTTTGTCTCAAAAAACGCACCCGCGGCTAAAAAAAAACGCGGCACAAACGCATGCGTTTTTGCTGCGATTTGGTGCGTTTTTTGCTGCGTTTTTGCTCACTGCGTTTTTAATCAGTGCACAATGCCATTAAAGGGAACCAAACATCAGGATTTTCGTGTATAAGCTGCAGCCAGTGCAGTACTGGCACTATCAGACACGTTGTGTACATACCATCAGGGGGAGCTCGGGTGTTTAGGCAGTGAAATACAACTTTATAAAGTTTGAAATTTCGTGCACTTTTTGATTGACGTGTGCACCTCTGCAGATAATGTCCGGGCGGGTTATGCAGGAGTTCCCCGCCCCCCGCCCCGCCTTTTCCTCCCTCTCTCCTGATGTCCGGGCGGGTTATGCACGTGTTCCCCGCCCCCCCGCGCCGCCTGTCCCTCCCTCCCTCCCTCCCTCTGGCTGTATGTAAATATCTAAACTTCAGAAACATGGCGCCGGAGTGGGCCTCTGCGCATAGCGCTTATCTCCGGCGCCATGTTTCTGAAGCCCCCGCATTACACAACTTGGTGTCTGAGAGGGCGGCGCCACAGCGATGTCACACCGGCTGGTGTGTTGGCCCGGTGTCCTGGGGCGGCACGATACAGGAGCAGCAGGTAATCGCATCCTCCGGTCAGCTGTTCTGTCCTGTTCTAATCGCGCGCGCTCCCGCGGTCACAACGGGCTGTGAAGAAACGAGGGCGCATGCGCCGCCCACTCAGACACCAAAAAACGCCGCTAAAAACGCGGCAAAAACGCCTAGTGCGCACAAGGCCTAGGCCGCTTTCACATTGCGTTCAGCTCTCCCTGTTCAGTGGTCCAGTCAGGCTTCCGTCTGAACCCCCCGCAAAATAGGATTCTGACGTATGCGCTGACAGGGCCACTGGCTATGATGGTGCAGACTGAGTCACCGTGTGCTCTATTGTGCACCATTTTCAGGAGTATATGCTTTCTGGAGGTGGACACGCAGACGCAGTCTGCTATGTTCTGGTGTCCACCTTCAGAAAGCGAATACTCCTGAAAATGGTGCAGGACAGAGCACACGGCAACTCCGTCCGCACCATTATAGTCAATGGCCCCGTTGGCGCATGCGTCCAAATCCCGTTTTGCGTGGGGGGTTTGAACGAAAGCCCCCGATGGGACCAGTGAACGGGGCCTTACGGAGGTTTCGTAGTTTTTGGAAGAAAAAAATAAAGTTTGAACAATGGGGCAGATTCATTATTCTGTTTGTAGGGTATAAGTCTTCGCTAACATTGTGATATTGATATTCGGAAGTTGCGATCGACACGCACTCAATATATTCAGGACTTTGAGGTTTAGAAAAGAGCAGCTCTGCGTCACCCGAGTGCTGGACATCACTGAGAAAATGTCTGTGATGTGTAGATCCGTGGAATAAAGCTGACACTTCCAAAGCCTTCTCCTGTGAGACGTCTCCGAATCTCAGTCAGTACCCTGAGCACAAATACAGAATAAGAACACCAAGTCCATGCGGCAGCCATCCCCGGTCACCTCGCCGGGCGTTAGCAATTACTTTTATAGTACAGAGCCTGTTCTGGTGTGTCCGCACTCACAGACCCGACTGATTCATCTTCTGTCCTGGATTTTTTCAGGACATGAGTATATATAAGGGAGCTACAGTCTTGTGAAGCTCCAATACCTTGTGGATAGCAGTGGAGAAATCCTGTGGGCAAGGCAGGACAACACCGGGGAGGGAGCAAACCTAGAATAAGATGATGCATGAGGATTGATGCTGTGGTCCTAAAGGGTTAATCTCATTTCCCATTGATGTGGGTGAGTTTTGTCGTGTTTTTTTTTTTTTTGCATATTTGTTGTTTGTTTGTTTTTTTGTTTTCCCAGATGGGTAGCCGGCTGGCACGCTGACCAACTCGCATTCCAGACTGCGCGGAATGTGAGAGGAGGGGAGCGCCCTGCTCACAAATAAATGGCTATCACAACAAAGCGATGCTTGTCACCACCAGTCCTCCCCGCCGTCCTTTCAGGGAAGGGACCAGGGTTATTCCATGAGAAAAGTTTTGAGTCCATTCACATTGACAGCAGTTTAACAGCAGACACCTGTAGTAGCCTCTGTGCCGCCATGAATTTATTCAGGCACTGAAATGCGTGGGCACAATTTTAGAAACTTGGAGAATTGGATTTTTTTTTTCTTTAAGTAGATCATTAACTTTATATTCAATTATCTAACTTGCTTGCTTATACTAATCTCTAAATACCCCATATATGTTGAACAAAACCCATCGCGGTCAGCGTGACCAGGCATCTATTTTATGTGGCAAAGGCTGTTTGGGTGGAAAAATGGATGGGGTTTGGTAAATATCAGTATACCATTCTTTTCTTCACCCAGGCGATATCCTCAGTGTCAAAGTTATGCGGCAGTGGCTTACAAGTAGTGATGAGTGAGCACTACCATGCTTGGGTGCTCGGCACTTGTTCAGAGCACTTGGATGGACCCGACTCTCGCACCTGAGTATAATGGAAGTCAATGGGGAACTTGTGCAGTTTTCCGGGAAATCTTCCTGAAAAATGCTTGAGTTCCCCATTGACTTCCATTATACTCAGGTACTCGAGTCTCGCCCATCCGTGCATTAACTGCCCGTTACGAGTACTGAGCACCTGAGCATGGTAGTGCTCGCGCATCACTAGTTACCAGTACTGAGCACCCGAGCATGGTCGTGCTCACTCATCCCTAATTATGAGTACTGAGCACCTGAGCATGGTAGTGCTCACTCATCACTAGTTACGAGCACTGAGCACCTGAGCATGGTAGTGCTCGTTCATCACTAGGTACGAGTACTGCGCACCTGAGCATGGTAGTGCTCACTCATCACTAGTTATGAGTACTGAGCACTTGAGCATGGTAGTGCCCGCTCATCACTAGGTACGAGTACTGCGCACCCGAGCATGGTAGTACTCGCTCATCACTAGGTACAAGTACTGAGCACCTGAGCATGGTAGTGCTCACTCATCACTAGTTACGAGCACTGAGCACCTGAGCATGGTAGTGCCCGCTCATCACTAGGTACGAGTACTGCGCACCTGAGCATGGTAGTGCTCACTCATCACTAGTTATGAGTACTGAGCACTTGAGCATGGTAGTACTCGCTCATCACTAGGTACAAGTACTGAGCACCTGAGCATGGTAGTGCTCACTCATCACTACTTACCTTCTTTTTTGTTGAGGGGAACTAAGCATGTAGGTGTATGGGGGTGAAAAAAAAATAGATGTTGGTCAAATAAGTGAGACAGGCTAAGATAGCTAAATGAACGTTCGGATGACAACCATCAATCCCAACTTCCCCCACTAGACTAACATCTATGTGTTTTTAATGGGGAGAGAGCATTCTGCCTGGGGCTTATATTTCTTAAAACAAAGGCATCGACGATTGGTAGTTAATAGTTGTTAGCTGACATATGTCAGTGGAGAGTCGGGAGGCCACTGTACAACTGTACATCAGATGGTTGGCCGATCCTGCAGAAATCGGAATGTTCAATCCATTTTCATCCAGTGTGTAGAGGGGCCTGTGCACCGATGTCTGTGAAGTATATGGACATGCTTAAGACTTTTTATTACCGTTTTTTCATTGTTAATGATAACTGATATATCTATATATGACTGATGGAAACACTCATTTTTCAGTCTGCACAGATTTTCTCAGTGGTGGTAACTGGGGGGTTGGGGGGTAAATTTTGGCATAAAACCTTTTTAAAAAGTGGTATTTTTTCTTTTCTTTTTACGTTTTCTTTGTATTTCTGCCCTTGGAAAGGACAGGGGTAGAGCACCATGTATCACCACAGCAGGAGGGGAATGAGCTTGTCTTGTAGGTGCCAGTGACCTGTCCTTTCATGTTGGTGAAAACAAGGTCTACAAATAACAGGCAGGTCACTTGGAGATCATAATAGCAGCCCTCAGAATTCATGACGGTACAGAACTTGGCTTTAGGCTGGACTCACACGAACGTATGGCATCCGATGCAAGAGCATCGGATGCGATATGCTAATGACCCTCCGCTCAGTCTCTGCTGCAACCTTGAGCCGAGTGTCATGCGACTGTGACCCGATCTTGCAATTGGGTCACAGCTGTGAAGCGGAGGACGGGCGCTGAGGAGGAGAGGGAGGGGTTAATCCCCCATCTCCTCCATTGTCAGCCTGTGCGTATATCACACTGCACAGGGATAACATCCGAGTGCAGTCCGATGTTTTTATCGCACCCATTCACGTTAATGGGTGCGAGTGATACGGCTCTCGCAGAAAATCGCACCATGCTGCGACTTTTCTCGCGTCCAGAAACTGGAGGCGAGAAAAGCTGACCAACTGAAAAGCTGACCAACTGCTCTCCCTCATTGACTAAAATTGGTCCAATTTCAACGCTTGTGTGAGCGTGCCCTTAAAGGCAGCCTGTCACCAGGATTTTCCCTTATAACCCGTGGCCACCACCAGTGAGCTGTTGTATACAGCACTCTAGAATACTGTATATAAGAGCCCAGGCCGCTGTGTAGAACGTAAAAATCACTTTATAATACTCACCTAGGGGGCGGTCCGGTCTAATGGGCATCACCTGTCTCAGGTCCGGCGCCTCCTCTCTTCCGACCATTGCCATTCTCCTCAGCTCTGTGTGTTTGACACGTCTTACATCATCCACACAGAGGTCTCCATTGCGCTCTTGTACGTGCGCACTTTGATCTGCCCTGTATTGTAGTGCGCATGCGCAGACGGCAGCGCATTACAGTACTTTGCTCTGCCCTCAGCATGGCAGATTAAAATGCGCAACTGAGGCCTCGGGATGTCGTAGGACGCGTCATCCACACAGAGCTGGGACGGAGGAAGGCCCAGACCGAGAGGAGCGAGAGCCCCACAGGTGAGTATAATAAAAGGTCTCTTTTATGTTATACAGATAGGCCTGGGCTCTTATATAGAGTATTCTAGAATGCTCAATATATAAGGGCTCACTGGCGGTGGCCGCAGCTCATAAGGGAAAATTCTGGTGACAGGTTCCCTTTAATGTCAAACACTCAATAATAAATGTTCAGATATCCATCTCTCATGTCAAGCCTACAGTGTTTGGATAGTACCAGAAATACTTGAAGCATAAAAAATCCTTTATTGTTATATCCGTGCACACCTCAGAGTTTTTCCCGCAGCTTGCAGAGATATGAGTGGGAGTCTCTGCAGTTCACGTTTATGGAACTAGCAAACACCAGCAAGAGCGAGCCTCTGTAGAAGAACAGTAACAATTTTCATGACTAAAAAACAATTTTTATTCTTAAAGGGAATCTATCACCAGGTTTTTACTAGCTCATCGAAGAGTAGTATGATGTAGGGGCAGTAACCCTGATTCCAGCGATGTATCACTTACTGGGCTCTTTCTTTAGTTTTTGTAAAATCACGTTTTATCTGCTGCAGATCTACCAGTTCTCTGAATGCTGAGCTCTGTATAACCCCATCCACAGCATTGATTGGTAGTTTTAGGCTGGGGCCACACGGGGCACTACTGCGATGCTCGCATGACACTAGGCTCACGCTGGCAGCACAGCAGGAGCCGATTGTCATGCTAGTATCCCTGCGACTGCGGTCCGACTGTGCGCGCGGACCTCAGCTGCTTGGGGCGGGCCAACGCTACGGAAGGGCGGGCTGGTACGGAGGAGGGGAGGGAGGGATTTCTCCCTCTCTCCTCTGTAGCCGGCTATTGCGATTCGCGATACACCGGTGAACTGCGAGTACACTACGATTTTTCTCTCGCCCCATTCACTTGAATGGGTGCGAGAGAAATGAGTCTTGCATTACAGTTGCAGCATGCCGCAATTGTTTTCTCGTTCCGATTAGGGCTGAGAAAATAATCGCTCATGTGCGCTGACACACAGGCTAGAATTGGTCTGAGTGGAATGCGGTGTTTTATCGCACTCCACTCGCACCGGTTTTCTCGCCGTGTGGCTTAGGCCTTATACCTATGCACACTACAAAGAAAGTTGTCAACCAGTGGGATGGGTAGGGTTGTACAGAACTCATGAATATGCAGGACTACATGGTAGTAGACTTACTAGTAGTAATTGGTGAACCCCTCGATGTTCGGGAGACTTGCCCGAACTTTTTGTAAAGTTCGGGTTCTGAGACAATGCGAATGTGTCCGAACCTCAAACTTGGACTTTACAGTTATGGGATGGGGCGGCGGAGTCTGTAAAATAAAGTATATAGTTAATAATAATCATTGTCATTATACTTAATACTCCCGCGATGCATCTTGCAGACCCGCTCAGCCGCTGTCTCCCGGCCGCTTCTACTTCTGGGTCCGATCATTAACTTCCGGGTGTATTCAGTGCACTGCTTGTCACTCGGCAGTCTTCGGCTGTTTTCGGCCATGTTCGCGGTGACGTCAGGGTTCACCAAAGTACATGAGCCATGGACTCGATTGAACGTTGACTGTCACTGTGAGAGTCTCGCATCGGTATCACCCGGCATGGCGCACACTCTCCTGACAGGAGCACCTCAGCTACATGGAAATACATGCAGCCGACCCGCTCCTATAAGGTGACAGATTCCCTTTAAAACAGCTTACCAGTGGGATGAACACTTGTGATGTCACAGAATGGTGTCCGAGACCTACTTGTGGTTTGTACTCATCCATTATGTTGAAACTTGAGATTTCAGAGCAGTTTACCTAGGGATACACCCCAAAACCAGATGGACTTTGTCCAAAATTATTACCGTATATAGTCCTCTTGGTTTTTTAGGTGTCTTTAAGAATTCTTTCCCATTCATCCAGCATAGTACTTGTGAGGTCAGACACCGATGTTGGACGGAGAACCCCGAAATGCAATCTCTGTTCTAGTTCAACCCAAAGGTGTTCTCTGGGGTTTTGCTTAGTGTCAAGCTCTTTCATACCATACTACCCCAGGCATGTCTTTTGGGCCTTGTTATACGTACTAGGCCCAGTTATGCTGCAAACGAAAAGGCCGAACCTGAAAAACAATTGTAAAGCATTACACTGCTCTACATTACTATTATTAGATTACGTGATCTTTATAATTTTTGCAGTGCTAAATCCAAAATTCACATCAGTTTCCTCCAGTCACATCCAGTTTTTCTGCAAAACACTGTTGACTAACGGACTCCTACAGTAAAAACGGAACATTATGTGTAATTTTAATTATATCATTTGGATATATTGAATAGGCAAAAAGAAATGCTGAATATGCAATCAGTATAACTAATGGGAAGAAAACTCCCAACGTCAGAACTTTACATCGATATAAGCAGCGTGAAAACCGACGGAAGAATTCAGTCATCAAGAGGCTTACAAGTTGCAACAAAGTTAACTATGTTAAAGTTTTTGTTCAATAGGACACTCGTACACTTCGTGGACACTAGTGCAGGAATGATCCTGATATACGAGGGGCTGCTGATAAGTCTTTGGCTTTACCAGAAAGAAATGAGATAGGATGATGAAACTTGACATTTATTCCACAGACTCTCCACTGATGTCAACACACTTCTTGCATCGGTAGTCCAAGTTCTGTAAGCCTAGCAAAAAGAAGGATTTTGATAGAGCCTCAAACCAGGCATCCGTAGCAGCCATGGCATCAGAAATGGTGTGAAAGTTGGTACCCTTGAGGTGTTTCTTCAGGTTTGGAAACAGATGATAGTCGGAGGGAGCTAGATCTGGTGAATAAGGTGGGTGGTCACTAGCTGGAAGCCCATCTGTGCCAGTTTTCCCGTGGTCGCTTGTGCAGTGTGAGCGGAGGCGTTGTCTTGCAAGAACAAGATGCCTTAGGGCAGCTTGCCGCACCTTTTGGCCTTCAGAGCTGCCTTCAATTGATCCAAAAGTTCAATGTAATACCGTGCATTGATGGTGGAACCCTTTTGAAGGTAGTCCACTATCAACAGGCCCTCGTTATCCCAGAACACAGATGCCATCAGCTTAGTGGCTGATTTTTGCACCCTGAATGTCTTTGGACGAGGACACAGTGATTGTTTGTTTGTTTTTTGTTTTTTTTTGTTTTTTTTTTAATTAGGTGATTATGATGAAAATCTTCAGGAACTTTTTTTTTTTTTTTTAAATGCTTGGGAAGTTTTTAGATATCATTTTCTGTAGCATTTTTAAGATTTTTTTTTTTTTTTTATAGAAAGTACCATTGAGGGTGAATTCCATAAGGAGCTGCTTCAAGGAAATGACGTGTTATTTTTTTTTCTCTGATGTTTTTCAAAACCAGAAGTTTAAAAAAACGAGTAGAATTCCTAAGCCTACAATATAAACAGCAAAGTGGTTTCAGAATAGAAATGAATAGGAAGAATCTTTCAAGTGTTCTTGAAGTGATTTTTCACTCAGGCAGGTTTTTTGGAGTGGACCAGCTCAACAAAATCTGTGTGTGCGCATGCTCTTCCTTGCAGGAATCGGTAAGCTCTTTAGATCGTTATTTTCAATAATTCATATTCAAACTTTAGTAAAGATCGATGTAATAGCCGAATGTTTTACACCAGGGGCAATGAGATTGAATAAACACCTAAATTTAATGATAAAGACGTGTCCCAAAAGTTTTGTCTGTATTGTAGATTTTAGTTGCAATAAATTCTTATGATCATACCAAAAAAATAATTGTGAATATTTTACATTTTCTAAGTTTTTATTGTCACATGGGAATTAAGTTATCCAAAAAGTTTCCAAAGTGGGAACTATTCTGCAGTGGGAGCTCCCGGTGGAGTTTGAGGTGACAGACAGAGGCACATGACAGTCACTCATTCCCAAGGCTTGTGTGCATAATTGTCTAATGTGTATGACCTGCTTTAGTATATTGAGTTAGTAATGGTTTGAGCCACATGATGGGATGTGTTGTTAAAGGGAAACCGTAATCAGAAACTTACCTATCGTTTAAAGTGGGCTTTTGTGTATTTTTGTTTTTTTTTACATAGTATAGACTGAAATTAAAAAAATATAAATTTTACAATTTTCACACTGGCTGCTGTGCCTTTTTTTTTTTTATATAGACTTGAACTTCCTATTGTTTCAGTTCAGGAAACAACACATGTACATAGCCTCAATATTTGGAAGCATCTAATGAGCGTGTGCAAATGTCATTGTGAAAGGAGGGAGAGCAGGATCATCTGTGACATCACCTATTTTTGATTGGTGGATCCTGCATTATCAGCTGTGTATGTAACCCTGTCTTTGATGATAATGTAGCTGCTGTAAACCCTTCCTGAAAGCACAGGAAGTATGAGTCCAAAAAAAAGTCCCACCTGTCAGTGTGAAAATTGCTAGATCACTATTGTTTGGTTTTTTTTTTTTGTTTCAATAAAGAACATTATATATATATATATATATATATATATATATATATATATATATATATATATATATATATATATATATATATATATATATAGTACACATGTAAGACCCCTTTCACATTGCATTCTGACCTCCGTTCAGTGGTCCCGTAGGGGCTTCCGTCTGAACCTCGCTCAAAACGGGTTTTCTACGCATGTGCCGATGGGGCGATTGATTAAAATTGAGCAGACGAATCACCGTGTGCTCCGTCTTGCACCATATTCGGGGATTATACCCTTTCTGTAGGGGGACACCCAGATGTAGTAGACTGTGTCTGGGTGTCCACCCGCAGAAAGCGTATACTCCCCAAAAATGGTGCAAGATGGAACTAACGGTGACTTCGTCTACATCATTTAAGTCAAATGTCTTGTCGGTGCATGCGTCCAAAACCCGATTTGCGGGGGGTTCGGACAGAATCCCCAACGGGACCACTGAACACATTTCAGAACGCAATGTGAAAGGGGCCTAAGGTAAAAAACAGAATTCAATAATGGGTAATTTTCTGATCATACGTTCCCTTTAACAAAACAGAACATGGCAGCTGGTTCCGTGATGGAATGCTGTAGTATGGCCATTATCCAAAATGTGAAGCTGAAAAATGAAAGAATAAGTTGGGTCATTTTTTTTCCCCTCACGATTTAACTTTTTGTATACAATTAGCAATACAATTCCTGCATTAGGCCATGTGTATTGGTGCCGCAGCTCTAATGTATCATGACTTTCTCCCATGAAGGATCCCGGCGTGTCGCAGAACCCTACAAGCTGGCTGCGTGTCTCACATCTGCCACATACCCAGAGCACTGGCTTCTGTCCCTGCTAATTATAGGATCAGTGACCGCCGAGCAGAGAAAAAGCTGCACACTGGAGTCCATTGAGGAGCGGGAACGTACAGGGTCACAGATGGGTGGATAAAAGGATAATTTAATGTAATTTCCTTGGTGGTGTAAGAATTAGGAGGATATAAGGGAGTTGTTCTTCTTTTGGATTTTCTCAAGTCTTTGATCCGATCACAAGACATTCACTTTTACTTGTCACAGAGAAATGTCTCACAGCATTAATGGCTAGGAAGCAATTTAGTGACTGTACAGTAAAAAAAGATCCCAGTTTTCACATCGATACTAGAAAATTAGGAAAATACAGTCACCATTGTCCTCCCCGTTGTCTCCAAACTTGCAACAATAGAGGCCACTTAATCAGCGCTGTATTGCGAGGTCCTTGACAAACAGTGCTATAGCGTTTAGCGTAAAGGGGTTGTCCGAACATGTGATAAATTATAACTTTTTGATCGGTGGTGTCACGCCTGGGGATAGTACAATACAAAGGGAAAGCAATGTCCAATCGCTAGGGAAAGGGGGATGTGGTGACCCCTGACATCAACTTGCAGTTCACCCTCCCTGCCCTCACCAACCCTATACAGGTTCCATACCTGTCGCCAAGCAGGAATACCTCACCTTAGGCAAACCCTGATCTGGGCCCTAAGTAAAGGATGGCGGGTATGAGCACTTGTCAATAGCATTAACACTAAGGGAGACAAAAGGAAACAATACAGGGGATACACAAATACTACCACCTGAACCCAGGTAGATCTTAAAACTCAAACACATCTTAGGAGCAGCTACCACAAAAGTCTGTGGAACAACAGGAGGAGACAACCGCTGCAGACCACAGCCAGTAACTATTATTAACTGCACCGAAACAACCCCTGGGTGAGGTTTATAAAGGAAGTCAGAGGCTGGCAACTGAGAGATAAAACTGACAGTTTCCCAGGGTCATAGAATCTGCTGCTTTAGAAACAGGGATCTGTCAAATAACATGGGCTACCAATCTCTGGAATTTTTTAACATTCGCTGTCACTGGATTGTCAGCCGGCCACGACATCTCTGTGGCAGGCTGCGACACATCTCTGACAGGTGGGAGTTCGACTGATGCGATCCTCACCAATCTGCAGAATAGGAAGCATAAAAGATAGAATGGAGGTGCTGAGTGGTCAGCTCAGCTTTTTTCGACAGAATGAGTCAGGCATCCAACCTGCTGTACCATTTTGTAATTGGGATAAAAGTTTCCCATGCTGCCGATGTAATGCCAGTCACCGATCAGTAGCAGCAAGTTGTTGCCGATCCTGCGGAAAAGAAGCTGTTGGATTCCCACCGTTCAGCAAGATTGGTATAACTTGCCTTTACTAGAAACCTCCTTCAATATTTCCCAAAAAGTGACAGTTACTTTGACATGTCATAAGTTTAATATATTATATTTTGGGTTCCAGGATCTCAGGACCTCCACCAATCTCACAAACGGGCAACCATGGACCTGGTTAGGCACCTTAGGGTATGTGGCCACGAAGAGTTTTACTTGTGCTTTTTTGACGCGTATTTTCGGTGCATAAAAAAACGCTGCGTTTTACAGTACAGGCAAATGGATGGGATTAATAGAAATCTCATGTTCACTGTACTTCTTTTTTTACGCTGCGTAAACTCACCTGCGGCTCCTCTTTCCAAGCCGCAGCATGTTAATTTCTCTTGTGGGTACGCTGAGTCTTCTGTGCAGAATTTCCCCGTAGACTTGCATTAGATGCAGGTAAAAATTACAAATGCATAATGTCAATTCAAGGAAGTTTAAAAAACAAAACCTCTTCATTTAATGGGTAACTGTTGTGAATGTCAGTTATGCTTGTACTGCTGTGAGGCTCCCTCTTGTGGCCAGGAATGGTTTGGTCAGAGACCAGGTGTGTTGAGCAATGGGCGTTTCCATTGCTAACTCTCTGCCTATTTAAACCCTGGTCTGCTGGCAGGCTATGCCGGATGTCAGTTGTTCTTTGTTCACCAGCCTGCTTCATCGTGCTCCAGACCACATCTACCCCAGATAAGTGCTTGGCTCCTTATTTGTTGTTTGGTTATTTTTGCTCTTATCTGATTTTGTCATTTACTGTGGTTATTGTCAGTTCATTTGCATGCAGGGATCTTCCCTCTCAGTTGCTTAGCTGGGAAGCTCCCTGCAGCTATGTTTGGAGTATTGCTCCTATAAGTCCATGTGTTTGTTGCTTCTTGAATTTGTAATGGTTCCTGCTTTCTGTTCATTGGTATGACAAGAGCGCCTGGTATAGGACGGAGTGCAGATCTAGCGATCGGATGGCTTTTTGTACTATCAGGTTTTTGGATTTTTGCAGGGTTTTTCTCTGGCCACCATCAGTCCCTTTCCTATCCTGTCCTATTTAGTCAGTAGGGCCTCACCTTTTGCTAAGCCTATCATCTATCTGTGTATTGTGTTTTCCTATATCGCCACAGTCTTTGAATGTGAGGGGCTTGCTATTCTTTATCTATTTTCTGAGGCAGAGAGTTATTCATCTTTCCTTCCTTTAGGATAGTTAGTTCTCCGGCTGGGTTCGCGGTGCACAGGATGTTAGTTCACCCCTCGGCTACTTCTAGTGTTGATGGTTAGTAAGGGGATGGCGGCCAGATTAGTTGCCAATTCTCTTGTGACCTTTTACCAATGATTTATGGTGGTCTTCCATGGTTCCGTTCCGGATCATAACAGGTAACACCCCAAAAAAAGACAAACGCAGCATTCAATATGCTATACAAATGCATAATAAAAATGCGTAATAAAAAGATATGCAAGTAAACTAAGGCGCGGACATGATGCACAAAATTTTGCAGCGTAAAAACCTCAACAGATATTGATGGTGGGAATGAAACCTTAGTGCTAATTCACAAGTTAGTCAATGTCTTGCGTGTTCTGTCCTCATCTAGTGGAAAACTACTGTTTGGGTGCATGTCAGGGCTCGGAAGGGAAGGAGCGATTTTCTGAAATTTGAAGTGCCAATGTAGCTGGAATAGATAGTGCGGATGAAATGTCTCGTTTGCAGAGCCCTTGATGTGTCCAAATAGTGGAAACCTCCCACAAGTTATTTTGCAAATTACACCTCTCAATGAATTTATCTAGAGCTGTGGTGAGCACCCTGAACCCACAGGTGCCACACAGAATTGCTGAGTGCATTTTGAGGTATCGTTGGAATATTAAACAACTTTTACTGTACAAAAAACTAAACCTATTTGTAGATATTCAATCCAAATTTAGTCAATATTATTCTTTTAAAATAACAAAAGAAAACCCCCTAAATGATATGTATTGTATTTTTCCAGTGTCTGCTTGTGTCTAGTGACATCTGAGACCAGTTCCAGACGCGGCGTGCAGTAATAGTGTGGTAATTGCATGGCTCACTAAGGCTACTTTCACACATCCGGCTTGAGCTCTGCGGCTCAATCCGGCTGTGCAAGCTATGCAACGGATGCGGTGAAAACACCGCATCTTTGCATAAGTCTTTCCTTTGCGGCCAGTCCGGTTATTGCCGCTTGCGGCATGCTACTGAGCATGCGCAGTGGCAAAAACCGCATGCGGCGGCCGGATGCGGTTATTGCCGCATCGCGCCGCATCCGGCCGCCATAGGCATGCATTGAAAAATGCGCCGCATCGGCCGAATGCGGCGCGATGCGGTTTTTTTTGCCGCACGAAAAAACGTGCCAGGCAACGTTCCATCCGGCCGCCGCATCGGCTAAATCTGCCGCATGCGGCAAAAAACGGACGGAACGCAAGGCCATGCGGCACAATGCGGCACTAATTAAAGTCTATGCAGGAAAATCGCAACCGGCAGCAAAAAAAACGGTTGCGATTTTCCTGCAAAGTGCCGGATTGTGCCGCATAGCAAAAACCGGAGGTGTGAAAGCAGCCTAATGGCAGCAGTAGACAGGCAGGATGCAGGAGGCACGGCGGCGGGGCTGTAGTGGGCGGAGGTCTGCTGCTTGCCTAATGACTGCTTGTTTCAGTTCTGCTTGCTTTTATTTTTCAGTAGAGTATTTAGCAATTTTTATTTTTCAGATATTTTTATTCAATTAATTATTCAGGTTGTTACTTTCCATTCTTCATTTTTTTCCCCCTCATTTTCTGTATGTTAGGCTGTGTGCATACAGTATAACATCTATACCCAGGGTCCTCCTCGTATGCTCAGAAGGTTTGTACACTGAACCATTCATACACCATGGGGATCCTCATGGTGTATATGTATTTTTATATAGTACAGTTAATTACCTTATGATGCACACCACGCGTTTCGCTGATGCTACTTCTTGTGGCAGCATGAAAATGATAGTATTGTAGGGGTTTGTATGTGGTTGCTTTCAGGTGAAATAGGAGGAAATCATTGCGTCTATATTATGCACCCCTATGTTTTGAGCAGGTGTTATGTGTTAAAACAGCATCTCCACTTAAATTGTTCGCAACAGATTAGTTCTATGAGCGGTGGTGAAACGCTTAATGCGCTCCACCTAGTATAGAATGGCCGCGCACCAGAAGTTATGATGGAACGCATGTTTGCGTTCCACAACACCAGAAGATGACCGCACGGCCAGAAACTGGGCGATGGAACACAGTTATGTGCACCACATGACTGAAAATAAGACTTGTGGGTCGCATAACGTCTTCCATCAAGCTGGGAATCAGTATCATGCAAGAGTGTTATTTCTAGAACATAATCCAGATGGGACAAAAATATTATAGAAAAAACTCATAAGATAAACTCAATTTGGGACATGCATTATAGAAACATAGGGTCTGGATGATATTGTAGCAAGATGCAATATGTAACATGAACATAGAAAAAAAACATAAAGGTATAAATAATATGATACATGATATTTTACACACAAAACCAGTATCAGACAAAAAATATAAGCATAGTGAAAAGCATAATATAATACCATATATAAAGCCATTCAAATGTAGTCGAAATCTAAAATGGTACTGTAGATGATCACCCAACAATTGTTATATCTTAATAATGACCCATGTATAGAGAATAAATAAGTTAATTGTGCAGCGCCAGAAAAACATAGATATAAGTATAAACCTACATGTTTGTGCAGGAGACGTGCGCACGTGGCGTATTGGAGCGCAGCGCTTCGGCTGCTGCCCGAAGCGCGCGTTCTACAAAGTGACATGTCACTTCTTTCCTGCGCTTTGCCTGCAGGTCCCGCTCTGTCTATGGGAGGGGCTGCAGGCAGAGCGCATGGAATCTGCTTTTTTTTTTTTTTTTTTCATTACGGTCTATTTCTGCAGCGATTTGAAGCGCACGTGTGCTGTTCAAATCGCTGTAGAAATTTCTGCAGTGACAGTACGCAACGTGCGCACATAGCTTAAGTGAAAAATGTGCAGATATAAATAAATTTGCATTACTTACATGTCAACAAAGTATAGACCCGTTCATACTAAAAAGGGTCTTCTTTTTGCTTTGAGGTTGAATTGAGAAGTGCGGATCTTTCGGTTCGCATGGCTCATATATTTCCTTTGGTGATACTGTCTTCATGATATGCTTGTGCTTTGAAACTTTTTTTTTCAAATCATTGGCCTATTTTTCAAATAAAATGTTATCAGAACAGATTCTTTTAGTCCTCAGGTGTAGGCCTATAGGTATTCATCACATCTCTGGGATGTGTGGGTTTGGGATGTAAGATTGAATTTACTGATCTTGTCTTCCTATGGAGGTCAGACTGCATGACCCCAATGTTGTCAGTTTCAAAAAGAACAGCTAATAATTGAATAGCTGTGTCTGATCTTATGTGTCAGCTTGATGTTCATGTTATTACCGTTTTGTGCACCCATGAATGCATCCAGATCTTCTAAACATCCTTGCCATATTAAAATAATGTCATCTATGTAGCGGCCCTATAAGTGGACTTTCCAAACCATAGGTGTATGATCTGTCAAAAATACCGTACTTATCTCTCCTACAGCCCCGGGAACAGGTTGGCGTAGGCTGGTGCATAAGTGTCACCCATTTGTTATGATCCGGAACCATGGAAGACCACCACAAATCATTGGTAAAAAGGTGACAAGAGCATTGGCAACTAATCTGGCCGCCATCCCCTTACTAACCAACACAACTAGAAGTAGCCGAGGGGTGAACTAACATCCTGTGCACCGCGAACTCAGCCGGAGAACTAACTATCCTAAAGGTAGGAAAGATGAATAACTCTCTGCCTCAGAAAATAGACAAGAATAGCAAACCCCCCACATTCAAAGACTGCGGTAATATAGGAAAAACACAATACACAGGTAGATGACAGGATTAGCAAAAGGTGAGGCCCCCGCTGACTAAAATAGGAAAGGACAGGAAAGGGACTGATGGTAGCCAGAGAAAAACCCTGCAAAATACCAACTTCCTGATAGTACAAAAAGGCCCTCAGATCGCTCGATCTGAACTCCGTCCTATACCAGGTGCCCTTGTCATACCAATGAACAGAAAACAAGAATTATAACAAATTCAACAAGCCATAAACACATGGACCCAAAGGAGCTATACTCCACACAGAACTGCAGGGAGTTCCCCAACAATCCACTGAGGGGGAAAATCTCTGGAAGGAAATAAACTGAAACCAACCACAACAAAAGACAAACTCAGATAAGCAAAAGAACCAGGCAATAAATAAAGAGCAAGAACTTATCTGGAGTGGATGTGGTGTAGAGCAGGATTAAGCAGGCTAGAGATACAAAGAACAACTGACATCCGGCAACAGCCTGCAATCAGACCAGGACTTAAATAAGCAGAGAGTTAGGAAAGGAAACACCCACTGCACAACACACCTGGTCTCTGTCCAAACCTTTCCTGGCCACCAGAGGGAGCCTCCCAGCAGCCAAGATATAACTAACATTCACAACACCCATTGCAGTTCCCTGCAGTTGTAGGTATGCTTCAGAAGGTATAGGAACTCACATGATAATTTGCTGCTTTTTCAGAAATGTATTTTGCGTGCCCGTAACTTTTGAAGCATCTTAGAAAGGTTTGCCAACCCAACTTTTTTTTATACAGATATGGAGCTGTAGGTTGAGTGTCTCCTTGAAAACTAAAAAAAATATGGGCGAGTATGAACTCGAGAAGCTGTAAAATGAGCTCAACCAACTCTTTGTGCAAATTAGACATATGGAGAAAAAACTCACTACTTGTATGTCATCTTTCTGACCAACTTAAGTGACAAAAATTTGACATCTGCTGTAAGCAAAAGCATATTTTGATCTAAATGAAGATGCTCCAATTTTTTCAAAATTTCATTCATGTCTTTAATATACGAGGGAAGGGTTTCACAAGTGGTTGAAGATAGTGGTTTGTGAATCTACCGGTTGGTTCACACGTGTTGCTAATCCCCGAGATGATATGCCATCCTGGTGAGGAAATATGGTTTCGGTGAATTTTTGGCAACATATATAAGGTAGATATAGTAGGTTGGTCCACCAATAACACTTCCAATTCTTTTTGTTAAATAGTACCATTCTCTACGCCTTTCTTCAGAATATCTCTCAATGTTGTTTGGTATTGTGATAGTGTGTTATAAGGTAATAGCTTATAACACTGTGCTTCATGTAATTGCTTTAAGGTCTCTTTCCCGTACTATTCACTTGGCCAAACAACCACATTGCTCCCCTTGTCCACTGATTTGATGACTGTTCTCCATGTTGGATAATTCTTGAAGTGCAACTCTCTCAAGTTTCATGTAGTTATCCTTTTTGATCGTTATGGGATTTTTTCCAACTCTTTAGTAACCATGCGGACAAAGAGGTCAATAATAGGATATGAGGTTAAGGGAGGAAATTTTCCTTGATTTGGGGATGAGAGATGTCGGCATTAGAGATGAGCAGATCCAAGGAAATTTGGTTTCATCATCCGGACTTTAGATACAGATCGGTTTGGGACCTGGACTTGACCTAAACCTCAATGGATGTCACTGAGCAGTTTGCTTCTCCGGCCACATGCAGGCAGCCTAAACAAAACACTTCCGGGGGCAGGAGGCCAGGGGGTTTCCATGTTTTTTGTTTGGTGCACACTACATCCAATTAAGCTGTTGTTACCCCCAGTGCGTGCCGATCAAACACTGCAACTGGCTCACACTGGGCTGAGTACCAAGCGTCCCCAAGCACGGCGATGCTCACGTGAGTTGTTTGCATACGTAAAGCACCAGAACTCTGAACTTGAGCTGTGTCTGCGTTTGGTACGAAAGCAGAACCTTGGGTTCGCTCATCTCCAGTAGGGATCTTTCCTCCCTGTGATCCTTCTTGTTCTTTAAGTAATTCCTCTAGGATCTGCTTCACGTTTTTCAGTAGTAGGAAAGGAAGTTCTGAATTGGTCATGGTGATAATTTCTTACAAAGTAGTTTTCTAGCAAATAAATTCAAATCTGTGATTTCTGCAAAACAATTTCCGGTAATCTCGATGAGCGCGACAATGATAATCCCTTACTTAAGACTTGGATTTGCATATCAGATAATATTATAATGGATACATTAATTACAGTACTTTGAGTCTTGGTGATCCCTCCTATTAGTCCTCCATAACGTCGCCTTTGTGATAGCTGTCATCATGTCATTTTTCAGAGTAAATTTTTTGAATTGTTTTTTTTTTTTTACAATGTTGACATGGATTCACTGGTTACGGAATCTATTGAAGACATGGAGGAACTTCTCTTAGGAATTTTTGTTTTTGTATTTCCATTTAAAGACCCAATTAATTTAATAATCTTTAGAATCTCTCCTGAATTTTTTTAATTTTTAACATCACTGATTCTTTTCTTTCAGATTTTTGATTTCTCATTGATGTCTGTAGTTATAGCTTCAATTTCACTTGCTGTTCAGGTGCTAATGATAAGATTTTCCACGCTCTCTAGTTCTTTATCCTGGAGTTCAAGACTGTGTTTATGATGAACGATAAGGGCTCATGCTCACGTTGCGTCGTGGCCCTGCAGAAATTTCTGCAGGGATTTGACAGCTCATGTGCACGTCAAATCGCTGCAGAAACACTGCATAAAAAAAATGCAGTGTTTCTGCAGAAAAAAAGCCGATGTCATACGCTCTGGATACAGCCTCTCCCATAGACCGAGCGGGAGCTGCATCCAAAGGGCACGGAATAATTGACATGTTGCTTTTTAGAACGCAGCGATTTGGACCAAAATTTTGGCATCC
Organism: Anomaloglossus baeobatrachus; assembly: GCF_048569485.1. Lineage (NCBI taxonomy): Eukaryota > Metazoa > Chordata > Amphibia > Anura > Aromobatidae > Anomaloglossus > Anomaloglossus baeobatrachus. The sequence goes on from NC_134358.1 coordinate 524,841,761, forward strand.
AAATCGCCAAATCGCTGCGCTCTCAAATGCAACGTGCACATGGATTCTGCACAATCTTCATAGATTGTGCAGGGGACACAGGACGCATGCATTTACGCTGCGGTGCAATACGCAGCGTAAATGCATGAAATTCGGCAACGTGCGCATGAGCCCTAATACTGGCATAAAAATGTTTATTTTTTGGGTTAAATGTATGAAATAGGTGGTTTCTAGGTGGGTAATTTGTCCCCTGATTCCAAATCTGCTTTCAGAATTTTTCTATTTGGCAAGGATTTTCTGTAACGCGCAGTTAGATTTTTGAAAACTTTCTTTTAACTGAAAATACTTAATCCAATTTTTTTTTTAAATTGTTTAATGAAGAATGTGTTCGAGTTTCTTAAATATTTAGCTGCATGCATGTCCTGTTTAGTCCCCATCAGTTGTCTGAGAGCACTTTTGAGCTATATTTCTCTTTATAACGGCCTTCAAGTAGCACAATATCCTGATGAAACTACTCCCCATGCTCGTCAATAAGGCTGCTTTCACACTTGCGTTGTTTTGCATCCGTCACAATCAGTTATGTGACTGATGCAACGGATGCGTTGCAGATAGTGGCACAACTGATGTGACTGATGCTGCAAAAAAAAAATGATCCGTAGTTTTTTTTTGTTTTTTTTTTTACTATTTTACCGGCGGCCGGCTTTTCTGAATGATCAGCTGATCGTTCACAAAAGCCGGGCGATCAGATTATCGTTCCGGCCACTGGAACTGAATTTACAGTAGATCATGTTTTTTTACTGTGCGCATACTCACAGTAAAAAACCGATCCGCCGCCCACAAACTTTACATTCAGCGTTGCTCCCGCCTGACGGTGAGTCAGTAAACGACTGGTCCATCACGAGGTGGATGCACCGCAGGGCCATTAGTCACAATCCGTCGTTAATAGCAGTCTATGGGGAAAAAAAAGGATTCCTGCAAAATATTTAGTAGGATACCATAATTCCTCAAGGCGACGGATTGTGACTGATGCAAAACAACGCAAGTGTGAAAACAGCCTTAAGGCCACTTTACACGCTGCGATATCGTGACAGATATCGCTAGCGTGGGTACCCGCCCCCATCGGTTGTGCAACATGGGCAAATCTCTGCCCGTGGCGCACAACATCGCCCAGACCCGTCACACTTCTTACCTGCCCTGCGACGTCGCTGTGACCGGCGAAACGCCTCCTTTCTAAGGGGGGGGGTGGTTTGTTCAGCGTCACAGCGACGTCACTGAACCACCGCCCAATAGAAGCGGAGGGGCGGAAATGAGCGGGACGAACATCCCGCCCACCTCCTTCCTTCCTCATTGCGGGCGGGAGGCAGGTAAGGAGAGGTTCCTCGTTCCTGCGGTGTCACATGTACCGATGTGTGCTGCCACAGGAATGAGGAACAAGTTTGTTACTGCTGCAGCAACGATATTTGAGAATGGACCCGCATGTCACCGATGAGCGATTTTACACGTTTTTGCAACGATGCAAAATCGCTCAAAGGTGTCGCACACAACGGCATCGCTATAGCGACCGGATGTGTGCCACAAATTCCGTGACCCCAACGACTTCGCTTGAGCGATGTCGCAGCGTGTAAAGCGGCCTTTAGGCTGCAACAATAGAAAGTCAGGGAGTATTTTGCACAGCCTAACGCTGTGACCTTCTATTGCCAGAAACCACATGACTGTCTTTCACCCGTGACAGCAATGAAAATTCTGTTTGCAGAGTCGGAATCTGCACATAAAAATGCTTTAAGAACAACCAACAGTACCCATTTAACAAAATGTTTGTTGATCAGTGGTAGTTTGCATGAAAGACTCTGAACATATATTGCAAGTTTCCCCCCATTTCCTAGAGAAGTCAGTGTCTTCCCTTCCGAAGGATGGATATATCTGACTTCTTAGGTCTTTTAGTATTAGGCTCTTGAGAATATATTACTCCAAAGTTCTTTTGTTCCACAATATTTTCATACGTTGGTGCAAAACCTCTCTAATACGTGTACCCATGTTTTTATTACTTCTAGTAGTAGAATCTCTAATCTAATGTTTCACCACTAAATACTCAGCTTTATCTAACCAAGTGCTTTCTGTGGCTTTACAGTCCATTACATATTAATGGAAAGTCCTAAATAAAATAGACAAAAAGGGAAAACCCATATGTATACAAACCTACAACTGCTGTCCCTCTACTGCATATCATATCTAACAATGTGTCTATAGATTCCCTTTGACTATATCAACATTTGCTACATAATTGTTCTGTCTTTCTTATAAGTTCTATGATAAGGCTGCTAAAAACATTTAACAGGAACCTGACCTGTGCAAAACTGCATTTTACCTTCATATATAGAGGTAAATTGTGTTAAATTGCCACGGAGCCGCTATACTGAAAGTGCAGCTACTGAGAGGAAATTAACTTCTATTCTCCCAGGAGCCGCTCCCTTTTAATCGATGAACGGAGTGGTTACAGTCACTGTCCACTTTACTGTTAGTGTGGCTGTAATCACTCCCCAAGACTTTGATTGACAGGCTGCTCTGCAGTGTGCAGCATGTATGTGCAGAGTCAGCTGTCAGAGTGCTAGCTTTGTGTGCCGCCCCAATGACCGGAAGCAAGCGGCTCCTGGTAGGATAGCAGTTAATTTTCTCCCTGCAGCCACACTTTCAGTAAAGCTGCCGGGCAGCCTTTTAATACAATTTACTTGCAGACTAATACTATATTTACATGTTTTGCAGGTAAATAACATTTTTGCCTATGGCAGGTTCCCTTAGAAGAACTTTATTTTAATATGCCTCTGTCCTTTTCACATTCTTTCACCTCTGCTCATTGTCATCCGCTGCCAAGTAATGGACTCTGTATAAGCTGCCAAGACAAACTAGGAGGCAAAGGTGATAATTGCTGTGAGCTCATTACTGGCTCTCCGCCACCAATCTTGCGTCTCAAGCCCATAAAGTCATAATAGACCTGTGAAAATTAGTATATAGTGTGTGTGTGTGTGTGTGTGTGTGTGTGTGTGTGTTATAATTTTTTTAACATAACACTAATACTTCCCCTATGAACACTGAAAAAATAGTATAATCCCCCCCACACTCCATCCCCCAAAAATACTGCTGGATCTGCTCTTGAATTTATTACATTGCACTTTATGTATTTACCCTTGATTGTCCCTTCAACCTCAGGACTTGAGAATTTATTCCCAAAATTGTGTCCTTATGTCGCCCATTTGACGGATATGTCATACAGGTCTACAGTTGAGGATCGAACGTCTTTGACCTACACCTATTGGGAGAATTGAGGCTTCAGATGTGTAGAAAATGTATTTCCTACATATATTTATACCTAGGGTGTGTCATAATTGTCAGTATTTGAAATACCATTTATTTATCTAGGGAAATATCTTAATTAAAGGAAATCTAATCAGCAGATTTTTGCTATGTAAGCTGAAGCCAACATGTTGCAAGGGTTAACACAGAAAATTCAGGGATGCCTGTCTTGTTAAGGTCCAATCAGTTTTTTTTCTCGCTATGTTTGATTAAGCAGCAGGACCTCTATCTTTGCTGAGCTACAAGGTACTCTGACATGCCCCCCTCATCTTATTGCCCCCCTCACTATCAATGTACAATCTGTATACAGAGCTTGGGGTGGCTAAATCTTAAAATTCTGATTGTGTCAGAATGGGTGTCACCAGTAATCTAAGGCGGGTTTTGCACGTTGCGACATCGCAAGCCAATGCTGCGATGTCGCACGCGATAGTCCCCGCCTCCGTCGCAGGTACGATATCTTGTGATAGCTGGCGTAGCGAAAATTATCGCTACGCCAGCTATCACACGCACTCACCTGCCCTGCGACGTCGCTCTGGCCGGCGAACCGCCTCCTTCCTAAGGGGGCGGGTCGTGCGGCGCCATAGCGACGTCACACGGCAGGCGGCCAATAGCGGCGGAGGGGCGGAGATGATCTGGACGTAAACATCCCGCCCACCTCCTTCCTTCCGTATAGCCGCTGGCGGCAGGTAAGGTGATGTTCCTCGCTCCTGCGGCTTTACACACAGCAATGTGTGCTGCCGCAGGAACGAGGAACAGCATCGTACCTGTCGCGGCAGCGTAATTATGAAAAAGTCGGAGCCTGCACCGATGATACGATAACGACGCTTTTGCGCTCGTTCATCGTATCATCTAGGCTTTACACACAACGATGTCGAAAGTGACGCCGGATGTGCGTCACTTTCGATTTGACCCCACCGACATCGCACGTGCGATGTTGCAACGTGCAAAGCCGCCCTAAGTGGTACATCTTTGGATTCAGGATCTCTTTGTCTACATCATGCTGCTCTTAGATGAGGTAGCAAAAACCTGCTGACAGATTCCCTTTAGGGGGATATTCCAAACTTAGATATGGCATATACACAATAAAGGCTGTACATGCCTGATGGGAGTGATTGCCGCACTGAAACACATACTTATGTGCTCTGGTCAGGCAGCGGCCACTGGCCACAATACCCAGGCTGAGAGTGGTGGTCACATACATGTACTGCCTTTTTGTGACTCCCATAGAAGTAGAGCTAATTTCTTCACTTATTTACGAAATGTGGCAGCATATGCGCTCCTAATCAAGCAGGTCAGAGACTAGAAGACCCCTGTTCTAGTTGTGAGTGAGACTTGTATCTATCAGACAATACTGGCATGTCCTTGTGGGTATGCTACGCCTGGCTATGTTGGAATACCCCTACTTTTATTTTATGTTCTCTTTTTTTTTTTTTATCTTTCTTATCATACAGCAACAATACTTAAAATAGATGTATATAATAGATGTATAGATGTATATAATAGATGTATTATCCAAAATGTGGCACATTAAAATGTTTTAGAAACTTTCTTTGGTTTGTTTGACAATGTAACTTGATTTAGCGGGAATGTGGCACTGCTTCAAGGGAAAGGGCACTACCCAGCAAGTGATACCGTGCACAAAAATTTCTGGTATGGGCTACACCAACTAATTGTAACACGGAGTTTTGAACAAACTTTACCGACTGTCATAACTGCGTCGGCTCTGCAGATTCTAACACTCTGCCCGATGGTTTTACTGATGTCTGGGGTCAGCACAGGCAAACTCAGGCGTCAACCTGCTGTGTGCTGATTCACAGGCAGACTAGCAAGAGTTAATCTCTGCTGGTCTGTTTGCTGTTTTAATCACATGTTGTAAGGAGGCTTATCACATCTGCTCCCCTCCTATTTATGCTGGTTGAATCCTTCCAACTATGCCAGCTATAGTTTCTTTGTTGTTCTATGAGGTGTGGTGTCCCAGACTTACTGGTAAAAGTTCTGCTTGTTGCTTATTGCAGTTGTGGAATTTATTCCTGCCTTCCTGCTCTTGTTTTCTTCATGAATCTCATTATCGTTACCTTTTGTGTGTACAGAGTTTTTGTTTTCTTTTGTTTGTCTTTATCTGTGTGTATGGGGAAAGGAGAAGCGGGAATCTGATTAGCACTGGTCAGAAGCAGGGCCACGAAGGAGACTTGGGTGTATCTCCACCATCAGGAGTATCTCAGGAGCAGGGTTAGGAAGGAGACTTGGGTGTGTCTCCACCATCAGCAGTATCTCAGGGGCAGGGCCAGGAAGGAGACTTGGGTGTGTCTCCACCATCAGCAGTATCTCAGGAGCAGGGCCAGGAAGGAGACTTGGGTGTGTCTCCACCATCAGGCGTATCTCAGGAGCAGGGCCAGGAAGGAGACTTGGGTGTGTCTCCACCATCAGCAGTATCTCAGGAGCAGGGCCAGGAAGGAGACTTGGGTGTGTCTCCACCATCAGGCGTATCTCAGGAGCAGGGTTAGGAAGGAGACTTGGGTGTGTCTCCACCATCAGCAGTATCTCAGGGGCAGGGCCAGGAAGGAGACTTGGGTGTGTCTCCACGATCAGCAGTATCTCAGGAGCAGGGCCAGGAAGGAGACTTGGGTGTGTCTCCACCATCAGGCGTATCTCAGGGGCAGGGCCAGGAAGGAGACTTGGGTGTGTCTCCACGATCAGCAGTATCTCAGGAGCAGGGCCAGGAAGGAGACTTGGGTGTGTCTCCACCATCAGGAGTATCTCAGGAGCAGGTTCAGGAAGGAGACTTGGGTGTGTCTCCACCATCAGGAGTATCTCAGGAGCAGGGTCAGGAAGGAGACTCGGGCCTCTCCACCATCAGGAGTATCCCTGAGGTTAGTTATAGCATAAGGTACCCTAAATTTAGGGACAGATTAGGAGCCTCGGGGAAAACTTTGACTAAACAATCTAAATGTGTGTCAAAGCAGGAACTAGTGTGATAAATCTTCTAGATAGAGATATATACAGCACCCCAACTGTGTTGGTGCACAAGTAGGATTCCACCCCAACGGTATAGCTACGTGGAGAGCCAAGTTCTTCATGTCTACTGTGATAAATCTGGCACATTTTAAGACTTTCTATGGGAAACAGATTTGTGAATCCTTTGGGACAGGGTCCATTCTTCATACATTGGCACTGAATAATGTGTTGGGGGTAAACATAACTTTGACTATGTTCATGACTCGCAGTGGATTTCCAGAAAACCCCAGCTGATAAATGATCCGCTACGTGGGCTGTGTTTGTGTGCGGATTCTTTGGTAGAAGCAGTTTTACGTTGGCCGGATCAGATGAGCCGCACCACGCTGAATAGGTCAGTAGTGTCAAATCCTATCGCTCTGTGCCAGGGGGAGCGCGGCGCTGGAGACACTTCAATGAAAGAGGTGAACATTGTGTTTGTCGAGTACGTACTTTACATAGCGCTAATGATTATAACAGGCCGCTTGTATGCGATGTGTACGGGATACAAGGATTATTGTTGTAGTTCAGCTTTTGGAATAAATGCATTGTAGTATTGAAATCTTCACTGTGTGTATCTGGCAGCAGATCCTGGGCCGCTGCATATTGCGTTCATAAGTGTCCTATCATTCATTAGTGAGGATGAATACTTCTGTATTGTGGCATTCTTTGGCTTTTGTCACATTTTCTGCAGACTGGTTTGGGTGCGTCTTCCTTTGTTATCGGTTATACTCCTATTATTTGCTAGCCAATGTGGAGAGCGCCTACAAAGGACCCGGCATATCTGAGATACATGAACAGCCAATTAATTTAAATGAGCATACGCAATACTTCGTTTCTCCTGCGGTGGCGCTGTACAAACAAAGAAACGATTCTACGGTAGTTTTCCCTGCAAATTGGAGCTGATCTCTAAAAGCTTGTTTTTCAGTTTCACCTTTGCTCGATAAAGATTGTCTTAAAGGGAACCTGTCACCAGATTTTTCCCTATTAAACTAAAAGCATCCCCTTCTGCAGCTCCTGGGCTGCGTTATATGAAGGTGCACCTTGGCCCTGACTCCCCTTCCAGACCCCAAAAATAACTTTATGAAACTTGGCCGTTAGGTATGCTAATTACCTTGGCTGGCCAGATGGGCGGGCTCATTTTCTGCTCCTTTGCCCCCCCCTGCCGCTGGTTGCTGTCCTCCTTTCTTGATTGACGGTATGATGCCCTCCGTCATCATCCATGTCGCATTTTCAAATCTCGCGCCTGTGCAGTTAGGTCTGCCATATCGCGGCAAGAGCAGAAAAGATAGCTGCCCTAGCTCGCGGCGGTGAGCTAAATGCGCAGGCGCGAGATTATGGGCGAGTACGAGCATGGCGCTGGTGAGGTTGGCGCTGTGCATGACCTCACCAGCGCCATGCTCGTACCCGCCCATAATATCGCGCCTGCGCATTTAGCTCACCGGCGAGAGCGAGGGAAGCTGTTTTCTGCTCTGGCCTCGATATGGCAGAGCGAACTGCGCCTGCGCGAGCAGACCTAACTGCGCAGGTGCGAGATTTGAAAATGCGACGAGGAGGCTGACGAAGGGCGTCATTCCGTCAATCAAGGAAGAAGGAGGGCGATCAGCGGCAGGAGGAGGATAAAGGGGCAGAAAATGAGCTCGCCCATCTGGCCAACACAGGTAGTTAGCATACCTAACAGCCAAGTTTTATCAAGTTATTTTTTGGGTTTGGAAGGGGAGTCAGGGCCAAGGTGCACCTTCCTAGAATGCACCCCAGGAGCTGCAGAAGGGGATTCTTTTAGTTTAATAGGGAAAAATCTGGTGACAAGTTCCCTTTTAAGTAGAAATTCCACTTAAAGGGGCTACCAGGACTTCTTGGGATAGACCTGCAATTTTCGTTTTTGGCAAGGGATACCATTTTGGAACCTTAAGGCTACATGTGCACGCTGCATTTTTTGTCACATTTTTGCCACATTTTTTGGTGCAGTTTTGTTGTCAGAAAGTTCTCACTTTTGATTTCCCAACAAAGTCTAGGAGAATTCAGATTTGCTTTGTGCACGTTGCAGTTTTTTTGTCTGCTGTTTGTCATTAACGTCTGACATAAACTGTAGCATGTTCTATCTTTTTGCGTTTTGTCCCTGCGTTTATCACTAGTGAAGGGAGGACTCTCAAATCCCCCTGCAGACTCTCGATCGGCGGGGGATTGATCCTTTGTATCTGACCAGATGCCGGTCCCTATTTTATCTATAGGGACCACATTCCGGCGCAAAGGGATAGAAGCAAATTACTAAATAACTGGCGCAGCTGTCACACTGTTCCCACGGCCTCTCATTCTTCCTTCGGGACTGCTCATTAGGCTCATGCATATTCACTGCTTCTCCCGCCCACTAAGGTCTGTGATTTTTTTTGCAGTCAGACGCGCCCCCACACTGAGTGACAGCGTGTCTGACGCCTCCAATCACATACCCAGTCTGTGAGTCTATATTGTACAGTAAAATAAATGAAAAAATTGATGTAGGATTTCCCCATATTATGAAACCCAGCACAGACAAGGCTACAGGCTGCAGCCCCCAGCCGTGCGCGTATCTTGGCTGTGCATCAAAATAGGAGGAACCGCATGCTCTTTTTTTTTTTTTTTTTAAATAATTTAAAAAACCAGCGCGTTGTCCCCACCCAATTTTGATAACCAGCCAAAATAAAGCCATACAGCTGGGAACTGTTTTTGTCAGACTGGGGAGACCCATGGTTATTGGGATACCCTCAGCCTAAAAATAGCAGCCTGCAGTCACCCAGGATTGTTGCATCCATTAGATGCGACAACTCCAGCACTTTACGCTGCTCTTCTCGATTGTCTTAGTGCGGTGGCAATTAAGGTAATTAAGGGTTTAATAGCAGCTTGCAGCTGCCACTAAGCCCTAGATTAGTAATGTGGGGTGTCTAGGAGACCCCCCCATCACTAATCTGTAAGTGTAAAGGAATAAACAAACACTGAAAAAATCCTTTATTTGAAATAAAATACAAAGAAAGACCACCCTCTTTCACCCCTTTGTTAACCCCAAAACACCCCTGCAGGTGCAACGTAATCCACACGAGGTCCCACGACGCTTTAGCTCTGCTAGTCAGCGCGCCATCATGGAACATGACCGAACGCTGTGAGATTCAAATAGAGAATGAATGAGCTGCACACTCACCGGTGACGTCATTCAGGTTAGCTTTGGCCATGGCTGGAGGTTCCAATAGTCCTCCACTGTGACAGCAGGTAACCTAACCTCAGGGGACATCAATGAACTCAGGTGAGGTCACAAGTCACATGAGGTCAAGTTACCTGCCGTCACAGGTGAACTACCGTGGGAACCTCCAGCTGTGGTCGCGGCTAATCTGAGTGATGTCACCGCTGATCGCATGGCTCATTCTCTGCCTGGAGCTCACAGCAGGCAGTCATGTTCCATGATTGTGCACTGTGACATTACATGTAGCAGAGCTGGAATTATTGTGGGACATAGTGTGGGTTACGTCAGACCTGCAGGCATGTTTTGTGGGTTAATAAAGAGATGAAAGAGGGTGTTTTTTTGTATTTTATTTCAAATAAAGGATTTTCTCAGTGTTTGTGTTTCCTTTCACTTACAGATTAGTGATTGGGAGTCTCATAGATGCCTCCAATTACTAATCTAGGGCTCAGTAGCAGCTGTGGATTACTATTAACCCTCTAATTACACCGATTGCCACCGCACCAGGTCAATCGGGAAGAGCTGGTTAAAGTGTTGGGATTGTCGCATCTAATGGAAGCGACAATTCTGGGCGGCTGCAGGCTGATATTTTAAGGCTGGTGGGCTACCAGTGACCGTGGGGCTCCTCAGCCTAAGAATACCAGCCCCTAGCTGTCCGGCTTTATCTGAGGCCCCCTTCACACGTCCGTGAAACACGTGCGTGTTTGTTCCGTTTCCGTATATACCGGAGACACGGACAAACATGCACCAATGTTAATCTATGATTGTGGTCACACGTGCGTTATTTCATTATGTCCGTGTGTGCGTGTCCGTGATCCGTATGTGTTTGCGTTTTGCACGGATGCATGTCCGTTATCTGCACGGAGCACGCACACGTGGACACAATGAAAGTCTATGGGTATGTGCACACACGTTAGTAAACACGTATGCATCTACCTATAGTCCGTGTCCGTTTGGTGTTTTTATTTCTAGTGATGTCGGCCATTCTTTCTATTTCTGTGTATGTCGGCAATCTCCCTGAGTCCGTCGGTCGGTCTCTCTGTCGGTCTCTCTGTCCCTCTCTCACAGTCTGTCGGTCAGTTTCCCCCCCTCTCTCATACTTACCGTTCCCCGATCACCGGCGCGGCGCTGCACGGCATTCACACTGCTGCGGCGGCTTTTACTATTTTGAAAAAGCCGGCCGCTCATTAAACAATCTCGTATTCCCTGCTTTCCCCGCCCACCGGCGCCTATGATTGGTTGCAGTGAGACACGCCCCCACGCTGAGTGACAGGTGTCTCACTGCACCCAATCACAGCAGCCGGTGGGCGTGTTATTACCCCGATTTGCCAACGCACCAGGGCAAATCTGGAAGAGCCGGGTACAGTCCCAGAACTGTCGCATCTAATCTATGCGGCAATTCTGGGCGGCTGTTGACTGATATTGTTAGGGTGGGGGGCTCCCCATAATGTGACGCTCCCCATCCTGAGAATACCAGCCTTCAGCTGTATGGCTTTATCTGGCTGGTATTAAAATTGGGGGGACCGCACGCCGTTTTTTTTAATTATTTATTTATTTTACTGCACAGTATAGACACGCCCACCGGCTGCTGTGATTGGGTGCAGTGAGACAGCTGTCACTCAGCGTGGGGGCGTGTCTCACTGCAGCCAATCATAGGCGCCGGTGGGCGGGGAAAGCAGGGAATACGAGATTGTTTAATGAGCGGCCGGCTTTTTCAAAATAGTAAAAGCCGCCGCAGCAGTGTGAATGCCGTGCAGCGCCGCGCCGGGGATCGGTGAGTATGAGAGAGGGGGGGAAACTTCAGTCACTCGGGGGATTAGCGGTCACCGGTGAATCCTTCACAGGTGACCGCTAATCAGTACTCGACACAGACAGAGCCGCGGTATGAGGATGAAGTCGGGTGAAGTTCACCCGAGTTCATTCTCATCGCGCAACTCTGTCGGCTGTCAGCCGACATTTATAAACGACATTGTGCATCACACACACGGACATTCCACACGGGCATTCCACGTACACATACACATTAATTCCACACGCACACACGGACGTTCTGCACACAAACACGGCTAGCATACGCAATTCACACAGATGCCACACGGACCATAAAAACGGACACAAAAACGGGATACGGACCCGAAAAACGGCCCGTAACACACGTGCGTGTTTTTCACGGAAGTGTGAAGGGGGCCTTAGCTAGATATTAAAATTAGGGGAACTACATGCCGATTTTTAAACTATTTAAATTAAAAGAAAAAAAAAAAAGCTGCATGCAGTTCCTCTTATTTTAATACACAGCCAAGAAAAGCGCACGGGTGGGGGCTGCAGCCAGTAGCCGTGGACTTTATCTGTGCTCGGTATCATAATATGGGCTGACGCTATGCCAAATATTTTATTTTAGTTATTTATTTTTACTGTACACTATAGACCCGCAGACCATGTCTGTGATTAGAAGCGTCAGACAAGCTGTCACACAGGCTGGGGGCGCTCTCTGACTGCAACCAATCAGACGCCGGTGGGTTGGGGGAAGCAGTGAATAAGTGAATATGCATGAGCCTAATGATCAGCCCTGGAAGAAGAATCAGCGACCACTGGAGCAGTATAGCTGTGCTGGAGACTCTGTAAGTATAGCGCGTCGCTTGATTATTTTTTTTTTTTCTTTATTTTAACTTTATTTTTTTATTTTCAGAGTGCTCGATCCTGATCAAAACACGGAATTCCCTAAGAATTCTGGACCTGGTCATTTAAAGCCAAGGGGGTGGGTCTCACACTCTGGTCCGCCCATCACTATAATTTTCACAATTTTTTTTTTTTACATTTCCAGGCTCTCTGGGACTAGGTGCAGTTTTGATGTCTCAAGTGCAGTTTTTTGTGAAAACAAAACTGCAGCGTGTGCATGTAACCTTAGAACAAATTATAAGCGCTGGAGTCTGGGCTGGTCATTTGGACCAAGGCAGCTGTAATACTATTGTATGTTTTGAGGATTTCGATAGCGTTAGGGCAATAACAGCCAGAGACGAGTTTGTGGTACAAGATGTTTATGATATGTAACCACGGTAGATACACAACGGAAATATACAGTATAACAAACACATGAAAATACCTTTCCGAAACGGAGGGAAGGGGATTCCCGGGGCCACGCACCGGACTCCCCCAGGGAGACCACCAGAGCGAACCCCTATACAGGGACTGTCCGGCAATCAACCCCGGAAGGCCTAAATGCGCCGCAGCCGGGACACAAGGGGCAAGCGGTAAAGTCCAGAAGTGTCCGTACGGGATGAAAGTCCAGAATGGTTATGAACCGGAAGAAACCGGGCAGACGTGCTGACCAAAGACGGCAGACGGAGTCCGGGCACAGTTTGAAGAAACCGGGTATGGTCCAGAGTCGGTCGGTAGATTTTCAGGAGGATCCAAAGGTAATCAAGCAGCAGCAGCAGCAAAGCAGGAGCACACAGCAAGCAGTATACTCAGGCACTGGACTAGGCTTAGAGGCGGCCTTTTAAGCAGCTGGACAGGAAGTAGGGCAACAGAACATAAAACTCCATGTTAACCAAGGGCAAGCTCTTTCAAAAGAGGACTGGAAAACCCGGAAACCTGACATTACTCCCCCCCCCCAGAAACGGCCTCAGGACGGGTCAGGGCCCGGCTTGTCCGGGTACCGTCGATGAAACTGAGCGATCTTCCGGGGTGCTCGAATGTTACCCACCGGTTCCCAGGAATCGTCCTCGGGGGCGTACCCCTGCCAACGTACCAGATACTGAAGCCGACGACGATGGAGCCGGGAGTCAATAATGTCCTCAACCACGAACTGCTCCTCGCCGTCGACCATCACGGGCGGAGGAGGAGGCACGACACGACCATGAAACGTATTGGGAGAGACGGATTTGAGGAGAGAAACATGAAAGACCGGGTGTACCTTTAGATGGTGCGGTAACCGCAGCCGACAGGCCACAGGGCTCACGATCCCGGTGATCTTGAACGGACCGATGAATTTTTGTCCCAGCTTCTGCGAAGGGACACCCAATCTCAGGTTCTTCGTGGACAACCATACAGAGTCCCCTACCTTATACATGGGTGCCGGTTTCCGGTGAGCGTCTGCCGACCTCTTGTAACGCTCCTGAGCTGTAGCCACAGTGTCCTTCAGAACCTCCAGATTTTGTCGTAGCTCTGTCAATCTGTCCTCCACCGCAGGCACTGAGACCGCAACCGGTGACCTAGGCAAAATAGTCGGATGGTAACCCAAGTTAGCAAAGAAGGGCGTTACCTTAGTGGAGCTGCTCTGAGTGTTGTTATACGAGAACTCCGCCAACGGAAGCATCTTCAGCCAATCGTCCTGCAGATGGCTGACATAACAGCGAAGGTATTGTTCCAGGGTTTGATTGGTCCGTTCGGTTTGCCCATTTGTCTGAGGATGGTATGCAGAAGACAAACAGACATCAATCTGGAGTGCCGTACAAAACCCCTTCCAGAACCTAGACGTGAACTGCACGCCCCGGTCAGAGATGATCTCGTCAGGTACCCCATGCAATCGGAATACGTTCTGGATAACCAGATCCACTGTCTCTGCGGCTGAGGGAAGACCGGCACACGGAATAAAGTGAGCAGCTTTAGTCAACCGATCCACCACCACTAAAATGGTATTGTGACCGTCTGAGACGGGCAACTCCACAATAAAATCCATTGAGATAGACCCCCAAGGGCGAGATGGCACGGGTAACGGTTGGAGGAGTCCTGTAGGAGCCACACGAGGGACCTTGCACCGGGCACAAACCACACATGAGTGGACATAGTCCTTTACATCCTTTAAACAGGTAGGCCACCAGAAAAAACGGTTCAGAAATTCCTGCGTCTTCTGTACCCCCCTATGACCAGCCAACACGGAGTCATGGACCAACTTGAGAACCCGAAGTCTTACGGCCTCCGGGACATAAATGCGTCGCTCTCTCAACCACACACCATTCCGAAGAACAAGAGTTACATCATTCGGGGGGGCAGCAAGAAATACGTCACCATCATAGGCCAGCTTGATGTCCTTCCACAAGTCCTGGTCCTGGATTACTCCAACGAAATTGGCATCCGATAACACGGTCTGAGACGGGGTTCCAGGCACGGAGTCCACGGCGTGGATTCGGGACAAGGCATCGGCTTTCCCATTACGTGAACCTGGACGGTATGTAACGACAAAATTGAACTGGTTAAGGTATAGGCTCCAACGGGCTTGCCGTGGAGACAGGCACCTGGCAGACTTAAGAAATTCCAGATTACGATGATCTGTGAGTACTATCACTTGCTGCGCGGCTCCCTGTAAGTGGTGTCTCCATTCCTTGAAAGCGGAAATAATCACTAACAATTCCTTGTCCGCAATGTCATAGTTCCTTTCTGCAGGGGACAACCGGCGGGAAAAGAAAGCACACGGATGTAAGAGACTCTTGTCCCCAGTCCTTTGAGAAAGGATGGCCCCTAATGCGTAGTCGGAAGCGTCGACTTCCACGATAAAGGGAAGTGCGGGATTCGGATGTACCAATATAGGCGCTGGGGTAAAACAAACCTTGAGACGATGGAAAGCTTCCTGGGCCTGGGCGGACCACACAAACTTCTGTCCTTTCTTGGTTAACAGAGTGATGGGATGAACGATCTCTGAAAAATTACGGATAAAACGTCGGTAAAAGTTGGCAAAACCGACAAAGCGTTGTACCTCTTTGATGTTCCCCGGTTCCGGACAGTCTAGAATTGCTTGTATCTTGCCAGACTCCATGTTCAGTCCCTGAGGAGAGATGACATAACCTAAGAATTGTATTTGTGAGCAATGGAATTCGCATTTCTCCAGTTTGATGTACAGGTGGTTTTCCCTCAGCCGGGTAAGTACGGTCTTGACGTGTTCCTGGTGTTCCTGCAGGGAATCAGAAAAGATTAGGATATCGTCCAGATAAATCACCATGAATTGGTCCATGATATCCCTAAAAATATCGTTAACTAGATGTTGGAAAGTCGCGGGAGCGTTACAAAGTCCAAAAGGCATCACTAGGTACTCAAAATGTCCATACCGACATCGGAACGCGGTCTTCCATTCGTCTCCGGGACGTATACGGAGTAGATTGTATGCCCCACGGAGATCCAATTTGGTGAATATTTTTGCCTGTTGGACCCTCTCCAATAGCTCAGGAATCAACGGTAACGGATACCGGTTCCGGATAGTTATTTTATTCAGTTCCCGGTAGTCAATACAGGGTCACAGAGTCCCCTCTTTCTTTTTCACGAAAAAGATGGGTGCCCCTGCTGGTGAGGTAGACGGACGAATAAATCCCTTAGCTAGACTTTCATCAATGTATTCTTTTAGTGCTTCTAGCTCAGGTGCCGCCAACGGGTAGACATGACCAAACGGGATCTCCGCCCCTGGGAGTAAGTCTATGGGGCAATCATACGGTCTATGCGGGGGAAGCCGATCGGCTTTTCTTTTGTCGCATATATCCGCAAAGTCATTATACACCGGGGGTAGAACAGGTACCTGTACAGTGCCCTCTGCATTCGGTGTTACTGGAACCGGAACAGTTGGACTAATGGTCGGAATACTCTGCGGTGGGAAGGATATTTCCTTAGTTTCCCAATCGATGACCGGATTTGTAGACCGTAGCCACGGAATACCTAGAATAATCGGAAAATGAGGAGAAGAAATTAACATGAAAACAAGGGTCTCCTGCTGACCTGGCTTCATGACGCATTCTAGCGGTACGGTTTCCCGATCAACTGGTCCAGAGATTAACGGAGATCCGTCAACCGTCTCCATGGTAACCGGTGAGGATCTTTGCTGAGTCCGGATACCGTGTTTCCTGGCAAAAGAGGAGTCCATGAAATTTCCCCCTGCCCCAGAATCTATCATTGCAGAGGTAGGTATTAGCTGTCCCTCCCACCGGATCTGAATGGGGAGCGAGCAATGGGTATATTTCCCTTCCGAGTCCTTCGGTGAGGTTGACATTACAGTCAAGGGAAATACCGCATCCAAGTGTCCGCTTGCCTCAGAGATATCGGACTCTGCGTCCGTGTTGTCACACTCTGCCATGGCTGCCAATACCTTATTTGGGCGATTCGGACGTTTCGGGCAGTCGATCAAGAAATGGTCCGATTGACCGCAATAGAAACACAAACGCTCACGGAGCCGGTGTTCGCGACGTTCATTGGTCTCTCGCTTTTGCAGAGAGTCCACTTGCATAGGAACGTCCTCGGCCTCCCGTGGCGTCCTGAGAGCGGGTTCTCTGGAAGGAAATGCAAAGTTGTTCACACGGTTTACAGCTGCCCATTTTTCCTGTCTACGTTCCGTCAAGCGGGTATCAATACGCACACAGTGCTGGAGAAACAGTTCAAAATCCCCTGGAGATTCGGAACGGGCTAACTCGTCTTTGATGGTACCGGACAAACCCTTTCTGAAAACAGACAATAATGCATTGTTTCCCCAATCGGTGTCTACCACTAACCTCTTAAATTCAGTGGCGTATTCAACGACAGAACGCTTTCCCTGACGTAAGGAAAGGAGAGCCGATTCAGCGGTAGCACGGCGATTCGGATCATCAAACATCTGCGCCATTGCGGTCAGAAAGTCCTCCAGGTGATTTAAACGGATGTCCCGGTTCTCTATCATAGGATTAGCCCAAGCCAGTGCTCGTGAGGTTAATAACATAATTATACATAACACTTTGGACCGGTCAGAACGGTAATAATCAGCATGTACATCAAAAAACAGTATACATTGGTTCACAAATCCACGAAACTGACTACGGTCACCATTGAAACGGAATGGGGGTAACCTAGGCATACCGGCAGCTGATACGGACGTAGTGGGGCCGGCTTACTGAGCCTCCACTCTGACTTGCAAATCCTGTATAGCCGGACCCAGTACCTGGTGATCATGGCCCAGCTGTGCCTCCACATCTCTGAGTTTAGTCTGCACCACCTCCATCTCCTGCTGCAAGGAGTTAATCATAGAAAAGAGCTGATCTACTCGTGTCTCAGTCATTGCCCCAGCGAAATCCTCTTAGTGGCCTGAGTATAATGTAATACTATTGTATGTTTTGAGGATTTCGATAGCGTTAGGGCAATAACAGCCAGAGACGAGTTTGTGGTACAAGATGTTTATGATATGTAACCACGGTAGATACACAACGGAAATACACAGTATAACAAACACATGAAAATACCTTTCCGAAACGGAGCGAAGGGGATTCCCGGGGCCACGCACCGGACTCCCCCAGGGAGACCACCAGAGCGAACCCCTATACAGGGACTGTCCGGCAATCAACCCCGGAAGGCCTAAATGCGCCGCAGCCAGGACACAAGGGGCAAGCGGTAAAGTCCAGAAGTGTCCGTATGGGATGAAAGTCCAGAATGGTTATGAACCGGAAGAAACCGGGCAGACGTGCTGACCAAAGACGGCAGACGGAGTCCGGGCACAGTTTGAAGAAACCGGGTATGGTCCAGAGTCGGTCGGTAGATTTTCAGGAGGATCCAAAGGTAATCAAGCAGCAGCAGCAAAGCAGGAGCACACAGCAAGCAGTATACTCAGGCACTGGACTAGGCTTAGAGGCGGCCTTTTAAGCAGCTGGACAGGAAGTAGGGCAACAGAACATAAAACTCCATGTTAACCAAGGGCAAGCTCTTTCAAAAGAGGACTGGAAAACCCGGAAACCTGACAGCAGCTATTCCCAAATGGGCCACCAGCCTTTACAAGCCAGAAAATGTGTGCAACATGCTGTGTGTGTGTGTGTGTATGTGTATGTGTGTGTGTGTGTGTGTGTGTGTAACGGGCATAGTATGTGTAACGGGCAGTGTATGGAGCAAGCGGAGTATTTGTGTGGAGTGTAGCTAATATTCAATTTGTGTGTCACATACAGTGTGTATGCTTCAAATACGTTGTGTGTGTATCATCCATATCTTAGAATTCCGACATTGGAGAATAGAGTTTGAAGGTTTAAACAATCGCCTAACGAGCAAGCAAAATGCTCATTCATTGGGTTGGATCGTTTTATTCCACAGCTAAAATCATCATTCTCGGAAGCGATGTGAAGAGGAGATGCCGGTGACATAATATATTTAGGCAGAATCGTCTACTAGTAACCGTTCTGTCCCCATCATTCTTCATCTGTCTGTGTAGAGCGGCAGATGAAAACTAACCGAATGATTTGAGCATAATATTGGCTTTTAGCAGTCTGACATCGGCTTGTCTAAATGCGGCTGTGCCTAAAACTGCAGCTGTATTATTTACCAGGTACAGGTCTGTACTATTAGTAGTAGCTGTGCTTGGTACTGTAGCTGTATTATTTACCATGCACAGGTCTGTTCTATTAGTAATGGCAAAATACAAATACCATAAGCCATATGAAAATTGAAAAAATTGAAAATGTGACATTGCATAACTGCTAAAAAAAAAAAAAAAAAAAAAAGATATTTAGCTAATGTATTAATCAATTCATTACTGCCCTATCACCAACTTCACGGTAATCTCTTATTTATGGGGTCCCTAACCAAATGATATCTCTATGTTTGGTTGAAACCTGCTTGTGTATGGGAAGCAAGGGACCTGGCTATATAGGAAATTGAATAAACATGGCTAAAGGGCGGGACTGGGTTCTCAGACAGAAAAAAACTGCATAATCAAAAAAGACTGCTGGAACACCATTGTAAATGTGAACAGGGTGCTAGCCAAAAAATATACAATCTATATAAAGTGAAAGCTGCACACCAAATTCAGAGAAAAATGGACAAGCATAACTGCTTTATAATACATAAGGAATGAAATTTCCAAGCATATAGAGGTAACATTTAGTTAGGGACCCCATAAATAAGAGATTACCGTGAAGTTGGTTATGGGGCAGTAATGAATTGATCAATACATTAGCTAAATATCATTTTTTTTTTTTTTTAAATAATCCTCAGCAGTCATGCAATGTAACATTTTCAAATTTTTCATATGGCTAATTGTATTTTTCATTCCTTATTTATTTTAAAGCAGTTATGCTTGTCCATATTTCTCTGAATTTGGTGTGCAGCTTTCACTTCATATAGATTGTGTATTTTTTCGCTAGCACCCTGTTCACATTTACAATGGTGTTCCAGCAGTCATTTTTGATTTATTATTAATCATGGTCCGGTTTGTATTATTAGTTGTGTTTCTAGCACTGCATCTTTATTATTTACCGGTCACAGGTCCACACTATAAGAAGTGACTGTTATTGGCACTGCATTTTAGTCACACTTGTGTGTATGGAGCTGCCCTTAAAGGGATTGTCTGCTACTTTAACATCTTAAGGATACCTCATCAATGTCTGATTGGCTGGGGTCCGACACAAAGCACCACCGCCGATGTTCTCTATATCGGAAATGTTAAGTTCCGGAGCTGCCCTGTCTTCTAATAGCGGTCGCGGATGAGTACTGCACATCGCCTCCCATTCAAATCAATAGCAGGCAGATGTGCAGTACCTGGCTGTAGCCATGAGCAGTTGACGGGGCAGCTCCAGAACTGAGCATTTTCGGCCCCCTGCTGCTGCCGTCATCGGCACCAAGAACAGCTGATCCGTGGGGGTGCCTAGTGCCGGACCCCGGCCGATCAGACATTGATGACCTATTCTAAGGATAGGACATCAATGTTAAGGTAGAGGCCAACCTCTTTAATTTCTGTTACTAAGGTCCTTTAGTTGCTTCAAACTGTATCTGGTCAATCGCCCATCACTGTAATATTGCCAGACTATCCTAAGGATAGCGGGTATACCAGACATCCATACTACCACCAGGAAAACACAAGACTGTTGGGGAGGACAGAGCATACGCCAATGGAACTCCAGGAATTAAGCAGGTATAGATTTGATTAGTTGTTCTAATCCCATAATCCCATTAGTGGCTATGGGCCAATTTTAAACTATCATGGAAAACCCCTTTAAGGTTTGGGATAACCCCTTCAAAAGGAGTCTGTCAGTCCAAAGTTATACTTCCACACAGCTTTGTTGGGGAAGGAGTAAAGGCCGCTTTACACGCTGCGATATCGTGACCGATATCGCTAGCGTGCGCACCCGCCCCCATCGGTTGTGCAACACGGGCAAATCGCTGCCTGTGGCGCACAACATCGCGCGGACCCATCACACTACTTACCTGTCTAGCGACGTCGCTGTGACCGGCGAACCACCTCCTTTCTAAGGGGGCGGTTTGTTCATCGTCACAGCGACGTCACAGCAGCGTCACCGAACCGCCGCCCAATAGAAGCAGAGGGGCGGAGATGAGCGGGACGTAACATCCTGCCCACCTCCTTCCTTCCGCATTGCGGGCGGACGCAGGTAAGGAGAGCTTCCTCGTTCAAGTGGTGTCACACATAGTGATGTGTGCTGCCGCAGGAGCGACAAACTACTTCATACACCGAGCAGCAGCGATATTCGAGAATAGGGGGGCATGTCACCGATGAGCGATTTTGACCGTTTTTGCGATGATTCAAAATCGCTCATAGGTGTCACACGCTAAGACATCGCTAAAGCGACCGGATGTGCGTCACAAATTCCGTGACCCCAACGAGATCGCTTGAGCGATGTCGCAGCGTGTAAAGCGGCCTTTAGATTAAAAAATGTTACTGTTAGTTTTCAAAACCGTTCCTCCGTTACACCAAAAACGTTTTGCAAATCGGGTTGAACAATTACCCCAATTAGGTGGCTAATCGTGCACTCATTTCCACTCATTTAGCGTACAACCTAAGCTTCTGAGCTGATTAAGAGAGCAGGGTCTGAAGTTAAACCTATGGCATCTGTGTACGGTCCCCTTCCTCGCTCTCTCCTCTCTGCTGACATGTCTCCGGTGTAGCTGTGTAGTGGGCAATGTCAGCAGTGTGGAGACAGTGATGTGTGCACTTGCTCTGGCAGAGGAAAAAGTCTACACCTATCGAAGGTTGTTCTTCAGTTAGCGCCGTCTCAAGGCAGGTTAGCGCTGTCAATCATATAAAAAGATTTTTGTGAAAGGGACAATAAGAAATGGAGACACTCGCCGCTGGTTGAATACTTTGTGCTTTTGACCCCCAGTCCAGTTTATAGTCCTCAGTCATATAGGGTCTATGGATGATGTCCATAATATACGAAAATGTTTAGTATCCTAATTGTACTTTCATCTCCATTTCTTTTTTTACAATTTTATTTTTTATCTTTACATAAAAAGAGGACAAAAATTAAGTATTGGATATTTGCACTTGAAATGACGGACACCACTCGTTCCACCATCGTGTCCCCTTGTAACCGTTTATCATGGAGATCGTTTTAATAAAGACTAATAATACTAATGAGTCACTTTTTTCCTTTTTTGTTGCTGCGAGTTCTGTTTGCTGCGCGTCGATCAGTTGCCTAGCAACATGTTCTGCGGCAGCGGTGACTGTGGTTGATCTCCATCCCTCAGTGGACGCCATCCTAGTGACCTTCCAGCCTGTAGAAGCCATCATCATGATTATTGATGATGCGTTACCGGGAATTCTGAGCCCAGGATTTGTCCGGGGAAGATGGCCGCTAGCTGGGCTTTTTCAGGATCTGTGCAGTTGGATGTGAGCCCTCCGATGCCTTCACCTGCCTCATACCTGCTATTTTACATCCAGCACATTGACCAAAATCTGTCATTGTTAATACTCCAACCCACCCTTACATATATGGTTCTTCCACAAGAGGATGAACCAGCTCATCCTGCTTTACTGGCGATGGGTTATAATGGCCTGGATCACTCCAGAAATGAAAGGAAAACGCTCAGTGAAATCTCTATATAGGAAGTGCAAAACAAGGTTATTTTTTTGCAATTGAGTTAAAAGTGTGGTTTATTAATTTTTTTTCTGTGTTTTTGATTTGAGGGACCGGTTTGCTTTCTCTTTAACTTAATCATAGCTCCTACTTCGCCATATCCGAGCCAGGGCCTTATCCTCCCAATAACCGAGCCAGGGCCTTATCCTCCCAATAACCGAGCCAGGGCCTTATCCTCCCAATAACCAAGCCAGGGCCTTATCCTCCCAATAACCGAGCCAGGGCCTTATCCTCCCAATAACCGAGCCAGGGCCTTATCCTCCCAATAACCGAGCCAGGGCCTTATCCTCCCAATAACCGAGCCAGGGCCTTATCCTCCCAATAACCGAGCCAGGGCCTTATCCTCCCAATAACGGAGCCAGGGCCTTATCCTTCCAATAACCAAGCCAGGGCCTTATCCTTCCAATAACCAAGCCAGGGCCTTATCCTCCCAATAACCGAGCCAGGGCCTTATCCTCCCAATAACCGAGCCAGGGCCTTATCCTTCCAATAACCAAGCCAGGGCCTTATCCTTCCAATAACCAAGCCAGGGCCTTATCCTCCCAATAACGGAGCCAGGGCCCTGTCCTCCAAGTAACTGAGCCAGGGCCCTGTCCTCCCTGTAACCGAGCCAGGGCCCTGTCCTCCCTGTAACCGAGCCAGGACCTTATCCTCCCAATAACCAAGCCAGATCCTTATCCTCCCAATAACCAAGCCAGGGCCTTATCCTCCCTATAACCGAGCCAGGGCCCTGTGCTCCCCATAACTGAGCCAGAGCCCTAAGCTCCCCATAGCTGAGCCAAGCCAGGGCCCAGTCCTCCCCATAATTGAGCCAGGTTCCGGTCTTCTCCATAACTGAGCCAGGGCCCTGTCCTTGCCGTAACTGAGCCAGGGCCCTGTCCTTGCCGTAACTGAGCCAGGGCCCTGTCCTTGCCGTAACTGAGCCAGGGCCCTGTCCTTGCCGTAACTGAGCCAGGGCCCTGTCCTTGCCGTAACTGAGCCAGGGCCCTGTCCTTGCCGTAACTGAGCCAGGGCCCTGTCCTTGCCGTAACTGAGCCAGGGCCCTGTCCTTGCCGTAACTGAGCCAGGGCCCTGTCCTTGCCGTAACTGAGCCAGGGCCCTGTCCTTGCCGTAACTGAGCCAGGGCCCTGTCCTTGCCGTAACTGAGCCAGGGCCCTGTCCTTGCCGTAACTGAGCCAGGGCCCTGTCCTTGCCGTAACTGAGCCAGGGCCCTGTCCTTGCCGTAACTGAGCCAGGGCCCTGTCCTTGCCGTAACTGAGCCAGGGCCCTGTCCTTGCCGTAACTGAGCCAGGGCCCTGTCCTTGCCGTAACTGAGCCAGGGCCCTGTCCTTGCCGTAACTGAGCCAGGGCCCTGTCCTTGCCGTAACTGAGCCAGGGCCCTGTCCTTGCCGTAACTGAGCCAGGGCCCTGTCCTTGCCGTAACTGAGCCAGGGCCCTGTCCTTGCCGTAACTGAGCCAGGGCCCTGTCCTTGCCGTAACTGAGCCAGGGCCCTGTCCTTGCCGTAACTGAGCCAGGGCCCTGTCCTTGCCGTAACTGAGCCAGGGCCCTGTCCTTGCCGTAACTGAGCCAGGGCCCTGTCCTTGCCGTAACTGAGCCAGGGCCCTGTCCTTGCCGTAACTGAGCCAGGGCCCTGTCCTTGCCGTAACTGAGCCAGGGCCCTGTCCTTGCCGTAACTGAGCCAGGGCCCTGTCCTTGCCGTAACTGAGCCAGGGCCCTGTCCTTGCCGTAACTGAGCCAGGGCCCTGTCCTTGCCGTAACTGAGCCAGGGCCCTGTCCTTGCCGTAACTGAGCCAGGGCCCTGTCCTTGCCGTAACTGAGCCAGGGCCCTGTCCTTGCCGTAACTGAGCCAGGGCCCTGTCCTTGCCGTAACTGAGCCAGGGCCCTGTCCTTGCCGTAACTGAGCCAGGGCCCTGTCCTTGCCGTAACTGAGCCAGGGCCCTGTCCTTGCCGTAACTGAGCCAGGGCCCTGTCCTTGCCGTAACTGAGCCAGGGCCCTGTCCTTGCCGTAACTGAGCCAGGGCCCTGTCCTTGCCGTAACTGAGCCAGGGCCCTGTCCTTGCCGTAACTGAGCCAGGGCCCTGTCCTTGCCGTAACTGAGCCAGGGCCCTGTCCTTGCCGTAACTGAGCCAGGGCCCTGTCCTTGCCGTAACTGAGCCAGGGCCCTGTCCTTGCCGTAACTGAGCCAGGGCCCTGTCCTTGCCGTAACTGAGCCAGGGCCCTGTCCTTGCCGTAACTGAGCCAGGGCCCTGTCCTTGCCGTAACTGAGCCAGGGTCCTGTCCTTGCCGTAACTGAGCCAGGGTCCTGTCCTTGCCGTAACTGAGCCAGGGTCCTGTCCTTGCCGTAACTGAGCCAGGGCCCTGTCCTTGCCGTAACTGAGCCAGGGCCCTGTCCTTGCCGTAACTGAGCCAGGGCCCTGTCCTTGCCGTAACTGAGCCAGGGCCCTGTCCTTCCCGTAACTGAGCCAGGGCCCTGTCCTTCCCTATAACTCAGCCTGAGCATTGTCTTCCCTATAACTGAGCCAGGGCCCTGTCTTCCCTATAACTCAGCCTGAGCATTGTCTTCCCTATAACTCAGCCTGAGCATTGTCTTCCCTATAACTGAGCCTGAGCATTGTCTTTCCCGTAACTGAGCCAGGGCCCTGTCATTCTTAAAACTGTGCCACCACATTTGCTGCAGATAACGCTGATTCCTGTGTTAGATATTTTGCTGCATGTGGATGACTGATACTTGTGCGGTGAGTTCTGTACTATCACATGGAGGCTGCAGAACACAAGGAACCTCCTGTAGTTTGAGTAATTGGATGTGAGTTTAGTGAATACACGATTATCCTGATCCTATAGATTTTATTTCAGGAGGATCTTATGGATTCTTATATGGAGATATATTCTCAGTGTCCTCCTACAATTTCATGCACTATTAATGGTATGGCAGTGTTCAGATTAACACACGGATTTATCTAATACAGGAAAGCCCTGTGGCTAATTTAGATATAATGGAACAACTGGCCTTGATTTTCAGGTATTTTTCATTCACTTTAGATGGAGAGGTCTGTGTGAATGGATGTGTTATAATAATACCTTGTGATATCTAATTAATACATGTTCAATCATATATGCCTTTGTGCTACTAAATATATACATACATACATACAATGCATTAAGGGTATATATATTGTATATATACTTTTTTTTTTTTTATGTTATCAACCCATGACTGAAGATGATTTCAAGGCACCATGTGTGTGTATGGATGCCATATGGACATCATCTGTCTTTATCCCATCCATGGCAAAGATTATATAGTAAACTATATTAGAACTTTTGCTGTAAAGGGAATCTGTCACCAGGTTTTTTCTCCCCCATCTGGAAGCAGCATAATGTAGAGACAGAAATCCTGATTCCAGCCATGTGTCACTTACTGAGCTGTTTGCTGTCATTTTGATAAAATCGATGTTCACTTCGCTGCATATCCAGCAGTTATACAGGAGCTCATCAATATGCTGGACTACCTGCAGCACGCCAAGTAGTCCTCTAATGATAATCTACTGCTGATTAAACAGAGATTTTATCAAAACTACACTAGGCAGCCCAGTAAGTGACACATCGCTGGAAGCAGGATCTCCGCCCCTACATTATGCTGCTCTCAGATTAGGTGTTAAAAACCTGATAACAGATTCCCCTTAAATTATGGATGTAGAAAAAGGATCTCCTACAGATGTCAAGAAAGGACCTACGGATGACAAATGCATCACTGTAAGAATAGAAATCGTAATATTTTTTATTTTTTTTTCTGCTGAAAAACTGATAAGATGTCATATGCTCATATGAACTTAGCCTAGCAGTGATATTCTTGATAATGTCGTTCTCTCTTTTGAGGTTTGGGTATAATGATGACCTTTGATGTATGATGCTGATTGCGAGACTTATGTGAATTCGAGTCGTATGATCTGATTTTTGTGTAATTTGATTTGTGTGACCGGATACAAGAGAACGATTGCATTAATATTCTGACATCCTCTAGTCATCTTCTCATGGCTTATTTTGCTGTCATTTGGCTTTAATTTCACGTATATTATTTTTTTTTTGTAGGTTAGAGTCATAATGTCTGAAGATTCCTTGTAGTCATTCCACACCTGGAGCACATCGGCTTTTCTATAAAGGGGCGCAGGTAAAAGGCTTAATTTCACATGTTTATTCTAGTAAAAAAAAAAATAAAATTTTAGTTTTTCTTTGGAAAGTCTTGTATCCCCTGAGCGTGCACAGCCTGTGATTTTTAAAATGGTTTGCCACTTACCATAAATATGGATTTATTTTGCTTGTCGAAAATGCCGCTCTGCTCCTGAATCTAGCATTGTTTTTCTTTAATTCCTGCACCTCTATTCCTGAGATGTGTCCCCTTCTTCCCTGTATAGTCTTTTTTTTTAGCCAACTGGGCATGTCCTTCAAGAAAATTTCATTGAGAAGTGTTGATGACCCCGCCCACTTGATTTTAAAAATCTCCGTTTACTTACTGGGAAGAGAAGGCCATATATCAAGAATGGGAAGGTGCAGGAACGTGAGACAAACAATGCCAGATTCAGGACAATAGGTAGTGGTAGCTGATCTTTAGGTGAATCGACACTGGCTGCTGTATACATCACATGGGATACACTGGGAATGGGGCATATATATCACGTAGGAGACACTGTGACTGCTGTATATATATTGCATAGGAGACACAGACTGGTGTATATACGTCACATAGGTGACATTGGGACTTGTGCATATACCGCAAATCATATAGGAGACACTGAGACTGCTGTATATACGTCACATAGGAGACACTGAGCTCGCTATATATACGTCATATAAGAGACACTTCAACTGCTGTATATAGTGTGTCCACCCAAATCCTGTCCACTGCCATTAACTTGAGAATGGTGGCAGCTATAGGCATAGAAGTGGTGTCTAGGTATAGTAAAGTATCCATGCGCTACGCAATGAAACCACCTATAGCGCCACCTGGTGGAAAACAACGGAGTTAGCATTTTTATCTCGAAAACGGAACGAGTTAGAGAAAAAAGTGACTTACAAAGTTGCAGGGCATCATCAATTCAATACGAATCGACACCTTGCATACAGAAATGCTATGATATGAAACCCATGATCCCCCCCCCCCCAAAACATTGAATGCTGGTCACGCATATGGCGCTCATTTAACTTTGATGCTCAAAGTGGCCCCCGTCAGCTGCAATGCACGTCTGGACTCTGGACAGCATACTGTATCTTGCTGCACGTTGTGCAATATGGTAGGTGACACGTTTGCACAAAGCATCTGTGATACGCCATTGTAGGTCCTGCAATGTTGGTGGAGGGGTCGCATACACCTGCTGTTTCATGTGACCTCACAGAAAGAAGTCCAATGGGGCCACTCCATGCATCCACCATACCCAGAGACTTGTCGGAAGGTCTCCATGAGGTATGGCTTCACGTCCGCAGCCTTGTGAGTTTTACACGTTCTAATCGTAGCATTTCTGTATGCAAGGTGTCGACTCGTATTGAATTGATGATGCCCTACAATTTTTTAATTCAGTTTTTTTCTCTATCTTGTTCCGTTTTTGAGATAAAATGCTAACTCCGTTGTTTTCCACCATTTGGCGCTATAGGTGGTTTCATTGCGTAGCGCATGGATACTTTACTATACCTAGACACCACTTCTATGCCTATAGCTGCCGCCGTTCTCAAGTTAATGGCGGTGGACAGGATATGGGTGGACACACTGTATATAGTATAAAGGCCCAGTCACACACAATGACTTACCAGCGATCCCGAAAACGATGCGACCTGATAGGGATCACAGGTAAGTCGCTGGGAGGTCGCAGGTGAGATGTCACAGTCAGATCTTACCAGCGATGCAGGAACAATATAGGTCGCAGTAGTGACCTATATAACGATCTCAGCAGTCACTGTGACCCTGTCACACAGTGTCAAACACAGCGATGTGTCCTGCCCAGCAGGACATCGCCTTTGAAGAAAATGGTCTGGACCATTCTGCAACGACCGGCGACCTCACAGCAGGGGCCTGATCGCTGGTAGGTGTCACACATAACAAGATCGCTAACGGGATCGCTACTACGTCACAGAAACTGACTCAGCTGCGATCTCGCTAGCGATCTCGTTATGTGTGACGGTACCTTTAGAGATACTGGGACTGCTGTATATACAGTCATGGCTGAAAGTGTTGGCACCCTTAAAATTGTTCCAGAAATTAAAGTATTTCTCCTAGAAAATTATTGCCATTTCACATGTTTATTTCCTTTTGTGTGTATTGGAACAACACAAAAAAAACTGAAGGGGGAAAAAAGACAATTTGGACATACACAAAACCCCAAAACTGGTCTGAACAAAATTGTTGTCACCCTAAACGTTTATTTGTTTGTACACCCTTTGGAATAAATAACTGCAATCAATCACTTTTTATAACCATCCACAAGCTTCTTACTCCTCTCACCTGGAGTTTTGGACTCCTCTTCTCCAAACTGCTCCAGGTGTTATTTGAAGGCACCTTCACCCAGCAGCAATTCTAAGATCTCTCCACAGGTTTTCAATGGGATTTAGATCCGGACGTATTGCTGCCACTTCAGAGGTCTCCAGCGCTTTGTTTCCATCCATTTCTGGGGCCTCTTGAACTATGTTTGGGGTCATTGTCATGGCTAGAATACAAACTTCCTTGCAACCCCAAATCCTTTTATAATGGAAGTTAGCAATCACAGGAGTACTGTAACGACAGGCATGTAGCGCCTCCATCTGTAAATGCTGCCGTCAGAGATTGACAGCGGCATGTAACCCCTTTGTGATGTGACCAATTTTCGTATTTGTTTTTTGCTCCCCTTCTTCCCAGAGCTATAACTTTATTTTTCTGTCCACATAGACATATGAGGGCTTATTTTTTACGGGACAAGATGTACTTTTGAATGACACTATTCATATTACCACATAGCGTACTGTAAAACACGAAAAAAGTCCAAAAAAGTGTGGGAAAAAAAAAGCAGCAATTCTGACATGTCTTTATGGAATTGTTTGTACAGTGTACATGTAGTGGTATAAATGACCTCACAATATGATTCTGCTCATTAGTACGATTATGGTGACACCAAACATACATGTCCAGTTTTTTTATTATTATTTGAGTTGTGAAATTTTTTTTTTTTAGAAGTTTGCAAAGAAATTTTTTTAGGTTGTGTCACCGATCTCCAAGACCCCGTAACGGTTTCATTTTTCGGTCGATAGAGCTGTGTGATGGTTTTGTTGTGGGGTGAGACAACATTTTTATTGATAGCATTTTGGGATAGATATGACATTTTGATTGCTTGTTGCAGCATTTATTTTTTGTGGTATTGCAGGAAACAAACAAACCCTGAATTTTAGCGTTCTTGTATTGATTTTATTTACAGTGTTTAGTTATCTATTATCTTTATATTTTGATAGATCAGACTTTTCTGAACTTGGCGATATAACGTGTATTTTGTTATTATTTTTAATGGGGAAAAAGGGGGGTGATTTGAACTTATGTTTTGGGGGGGGTTTTCCCACTTTTTTAAAACTGTTTAAACTTTATTTTATATTTTTACTTTTCACTGTTTTGAATAGTCCCCTTAAAGGACTATAACCTGCCATTGTCTGATCGCTTGTGCTGTATACAGCAATGCCACAGGCAGGTTTCAAAGGAGCGCTAGCACGGAGGTCTTCAGCAGACCCCCTGGTGTAATAGCAACCCATGGGTGACCCATAATCACGTCATAGATGCACTGATTGGCACTTAAAATGGTGTGCCCCTATGCCGACACGTGTTAAAGCCTACTGTAAAGAGTATGACAGCGAGATTTAAAAGGTCCGCTCCACCCGCAATTGTTAGCAGCAGGTGTTGGCTGTAACACACAGTTATTACTGGCCGGGTATGGGGTGAGCTCACCCCATGAGCCCCCTCTATACAACCATCTCCTACATGCGCGCTGTACAAGTCAGCTCAATGCTGTACAGTGGAACTTTGGTTAACGAGTAACCCATTTAACGAGTATTTCGCTTAACGAGCAAAGCATGCTGTAAATTTGTAACTCAGTTAACGAGCAAGCTTTGCCATACGAGCAAAATCCTCACCGCACACACTTCCGGTTCCGTACTTCCACCGCGCTCTAACCCGCTCTTACAGTCCACACAAACACGCACGCATATACACACACACACACACACACACACACACACACACACATTATGCTTACCTTACCTTTTGTTCCATCGTCGGCCTCATGATTTTTGTAGTTCGCCACTACAGGATGTGTATCGGTAACCATTGCGATGAGGGAGGAACTTCCGTTGTCAGCCGCTACTCAAAGGCGGCGCACTGATCAATCAGAGGCAAGCTGCTCCTGCCTTTGACGTCAGCGCTCTGGCAGCGGACGTTCTGGCATCGCTTGCGATGGTTAACGATACACGTACTGTAACAGCGAAGGAGGCCGGCGATGGAACGAAAGGTAAGGTGAGTATAATATGTGTGTCTGCGGGTGTGTTTGTGCATGTGTGTGCATGTGTGGAATGCCATAATAGGGGACCAGGATGGGACATTGAACAAGTTGTGGAACGAATTGTCTGCATTGCAATGATTTCCTATGGGAAATCTTGCTTTGCTAGACGAGTAATTTGGTTAACAAGCTCACTCCCAGAACGGATTGTTCTCGTAAACCAAGGTTCCACTGTAATATAATTAAAGGTATGGTTGTTATGGCACTCTAATACTGATTAAATTTATAGCTTTTGTAAAGAAAACCACTTTGTGTTTCTTCTAATTAGCATTTGAAGTTTTCTACTAATTAGGTCTTCTCCTCCCTGTCTGTGATTCCCCAGCCTCTCTGGTATTTAAATGACAGATCACTCCTGAGATTTTAAACAGAGGAGGCCGGTCATTCATAGATTGGAGGAAGGCAGGATGCTATGGAATCACAAACAGGGAGGAGAAATCCTAAATAGCAGAAAACATCAAATGGTGATAAAAGAAGGATGTTTGCACCAAATGTACACATCTTATCAGTTTTACATTGCCCTTACAGCTCTTTACCTTACATTGCAAAATCGTGCTGACAGGTTCATTTTAACAGATTATCATAACAATCGCGGGTGGAGCTCAGCTCTATGCATGGCTGCAAAAAGGCAGATGATGGCTGAATGCGACAGCCGTCAACTGCTGGCAAAGATGCAGGCTCATTCCCTGCGCCCGCATCAAAGTTAGGGAGCTGGCATATGATGTAACTGTATGTAATATTTCGGTAAAGGTTTAATAATTATTTTTTTTTAACAACAGGTACATTGCAAATATTTTTCATTTTTTTTAGACTCTGTACAGTGGATATGATATTTATTGGTTTGACCACCTGTTTAGAAAAAAATACCCTGTAAAAAAAAACACCTGAGAAAGCTCTGTCAGGCACTTTAGTATATATTGTGTATACACTATGGGGTGTTTTGGTGACTACATGTGCATCCACAGAGTTGTGTAACACAAAAACATGGGCATTTTTCATTGTTTTTATCTTGTATATAAAGTGCATATCAATAAGTATATACTAGTGTATACTACTACTGCAGTGTATTGTATAGGCAGCCAAACGATCGCAGGTTTCAGGTCAATAAAAATAGGCAGTTTACAAAAAACATTCAAATATAGCATATATATGTGTGTGTGTGTATATATATATGTGTGTATATATATATGTGTGTATATATATATGTATATATATATATATGTATATATATATATATATATATATATATGTATATATATATATATATATATATATATATATATGTATATATATGTATAATATATATATATATATATATATGTATATATATGTATATATTGTGAACGTTGCGCCCTGCAACGTGGGGGTTTCACTCGCTTGCAGCGGTGTGAGGTAGCTTCAGCAACACACGTACACAGTCTCTTCATAGAAATTCTGGCAGTTTATTAAAAACACTCAGCATAAACTGCCCTCACACATAAACAATAAGTCCATAATGGAAGTTTAGCAACTTCCCCACTCTCTGGCTCCTGCCAGCGTACAACTCTAGCCGAGGTTCCTTCCAGCACCCAGGGCCCTCTGCAGACTCGTCTGTCTGTCTCTCCTCCTGGAGAGATTCGGCCCTACAGCCCTGGCCTGGCTGCACTCACCTCAGACTCAATATCAGAGCCTTGTGATCAGCCTCCATGCAGGCTGATACACCCAAAGCTCCTGGCTCTGCTCTCGCTTGTTTCCAGTCCACACACTGGACATCGAGAGCCAGTCTCTCTCTAGACTGCCCTAGACACACACTTCACCCAGGTTCAGAGACAGGATTGCTTTAACCCCTGGAGCCACACCCACAGGTGGTAAGGAGTGTGTAATCAGCATCACACACCCTTCCATGGCTCTGCATGTAATGCAATCCTGTGGAACCACAGGTCCCAGCCAGCTTCACATTGCAGAGCACCCACGCTTCTGCAAAACATGCCGGCCCTTTGTAATACAGCCGGTTGATACCTCACATACCCTCCCCCTCTGTTCAAACCCGTAGGGGAGAACACTTGCCAATGACCTGGGGCCGCGAGACAGGGCATTCCCGCTGCCATGCCCCACCAGTTGAGAGGGCCGTCCAAGAGCAGTAGTCCCTGAGGCATCGCCCGACACTGTCACCAAACCCTGTCTGGTCAACCTAGGGTTAAAGGACGTCCCATTTCCAGACCGTTCTCTCCCTGACCCCCTCCCAGGGTCACCGTAGTAGCGAGACATGTCCCCAGTCAAACCTACAGTCTTGTCCGAACCTAGGCTTTCTCGAGTACCCCCAAGGCTACTGTCGGGAACTCTAAGCTCATAGCGGCCACTATCTACAGTACATCGTAGGTTACCACTCTGTCGGCGATTCCTTTTATCGCGCGTCTGAACTACTGGACCGACACGCCATCTTCCACTTCTTTCCCCTGAACAACGGGTGGAAGACGGCTGCTGTCCCCCACACAGTTGGCGAAGCTGCTCCTTAATTTTCAGGTTGTCTTGCCACAACCGCTCCATGTCACGTACATGGTGTACCCGATATTCAAGAAGGCTTCGAATGTTTCCAAGACTCTCTACAGTCCCGACACAGACGAACGGAACCATACCAGCTTCCCTGGGTATCTTGCTCTCATTAGCAGCAGGGATTCTTAATCTCACCAATCCTGATTTATTCACCATGTCTTGCATGACTCGTCCGGTTTTTCCAATGACTCTCCCCACCAGAGCCCGGGGTACTTGGACGATATCTTCCGCCAGACTCTGCGCTTTCCTTTTATACTCTAGCTGTCTAGTGGCTTCTTCCTTTTGCAGTTGGACCTGCCACTTCATACGAACACATCTGAAGTGCATGTCCTTTAGAATAGCCACCCGCTGCCCAGTAATTTTAGTGGTAGACAATATCACTAACTGTTCAGCCCCTGGGGTACAGTAGACCTCACACGCTTCCACAGCTCTCTTAAATTCGTCATGCATGCACTCGGTGGCACACGCTTCTCTTAAGTCCTCAGGTATATCCACCATGCACTTGACTACAGAAGTCTCATTCATCCCTGCCACATGCTTGTCAAGTTTAGCTTCCAAAGTCAGCTCTCTTTGGGCCTCCCCTGCTTCAACATGTTTGGTCAGGATTGACACTCGCTGCTCCATCTGCTCCAAGGCTCCCTGGGACTTGGACTGGTACTCTGCCAAGCGACTTCGTAGCTCAGCCACTTCTTTCTCCAGCTCCCTTACTCGACTCTCAGTAGGCTGCCTAAGAAGTATCTCTTGTTGCAGATGGTCTTTGCTCATCCTCTTGAATGAGTCTTCACTTGCGGACCTCTCTGGTCTACGACACACTATTTCTGAGGCTTCTTCCAACTCAGCTTCAGAACATTTGGGTTTCTTACTCTTCTTACCCAGGACCGTCTCTATATCCTCCATCATGGTTTTAGCAAGCAGGTCAGGCAGGCTCCCAGTCCTGGATGAGACCTTTGCTCCAGACTTCACCTCCTCAGAGGCTCTCTTCACTTCAGTGCCAGCTGTTTCTTGGGTCTTCACTGCATTATCTTCACCTTCCTCTGGGGTCTCTGCAGTGCCACCCTCAGCCTGGGTGTCACACCCTTCAACATGGCACTCTGTTCCTTTTAGAGTTTTGGGGCTAAATTCGCTGTCATCCACCCCAGCACTTGGTAGTTCACCAGTCTGCTCACCACGACTGTTGGGGATTATTCCTTCCCCCACACTCTCTAGGATTCCATTTCCTATACCACTCTCGCCTGAGAGACTATCAACTTCACACTTTGAAATCATAGGGACCACCACCATTACGTCCTTGGTTGGCTCCTTCTCTGCACTTGCAGCGCGCTGATTTCTGTCGTCACAATGTGTCAGTTCAATCTCTGATTCCTCAGTCTTTTGTAGGATATCACCGTCTGACTCCACCGTAGCAGGTGTTATTAGCACCATGTCTTCATTAACCAGGCATGTCACTTTCTCTGCACCCTCAGACGGCCTACACTGTGCCCCCTCTCGGCGCTTATTACGTCTTCGGCGTCGGGAGGAAGTTTTGCCCTTCTCGCCCATCTGTACCACACTGTACTCGTTTGTCACCTTACTAGAGTCAGTGTCTTTACTGGAGTCATCATCACTCCCCCTGGCATCCTGGACTATCATGTCCCCACTTAACCAGATATCTGCCTCCCTTTCTGGAGCTACCCCGTTTTTAACGGTCACACTATCGGTTATTCCCTTAGTCCTTATGTCACTAAGTTGGGTCCGTCCATCATTTTCTTTGGTCACCCCTAACTTAGGACAGTCAATTTTAGGAGGTGCTATCTCCTCCTTACCACACATAACTGCACAACAAGGACCCCTTTTCACCTCCCAATGTGGTGGGGTTTCCTTTGGGCTGTTCCGGCTCTTACACAAGCAACCGTATACGTCCCCCTGCTTCCACAAGTGCACAAATAATTTAGAGTCCCAACCTATAATAATTGGGTGCAGTAAATCTGAGACTACTCCAACATCATGAGAACCACTGTCCCAGGCTGTCTTAATGACCACGCTGGATACCGGGTATTCTGTCTCATTATTGTGGGTGCAGCCGACGTGGATCTTCCTTCCAGGAATCAAGTTGACATCAGAAGTGGCCCTCACCAGGGTCACCAAGCTCCTTGAGTCTACGACCCCTGTTACAGATTCCCCATCCACTTCCACGGAACACAGACGTGGCTTCTCGTCGGATGGGTGGTCTATACTGCAAACAGGACACTTGTGGCATGAACACTGTTGTCCCTGGCTACAGTCCATCTGTGCCACTTCACCCTTGGATTTGGGATGCTCCGCACCCTTTTGGGGGACCACCCCTTTATGGGACGCCACCCCCTTATGGGCAACCACCCCTTTATGGGCAACCACCCCTTTATGGGCAACCACCCCCTTATGGGCAACTATTCCCTTCTGGGACTCCGCCCCCTTTTGCGGTTTCCATGCAATGTCCTTAGCCCCCAGTTCACACCATTTGCCCTTGTCTCCCTGGGCACCCAGTGTCCATACTGGCCCCCGAAGGGTACGCTCAAACTGGTCCATGGCTGTGACATCGCCACACACTGACAGCTCCTGCTTTCCCTGGACCAGGAACTGGTACAGCTCCTCCACAACGTCCGCAGGGACCATTCCCTCTTTTTGGCTTTTAGCCCCCACTGCTGTCACTGGACCTCCAGGCACATGCTGTTTGTGCTGCTGGCTCTTCAGCATCTGGATCAGGACCCCCTCCATGCTGTAACGAAAGAGAGGCACAGGAGGGGCGCTCCAATGGGTAATACCCGGTGGTCAAAGACAGGGGGGGGGGTTAGAGAACCACTAACCTTTCCGGGTTGTACCGCCCGTACAACCAGGATCTCCAGCCTGTGGTGTATCACTGCTCACCAAGCAGGGCCTTGCAATTCCGGCTGGCCTGGAACCTCCAGTCGCTGGACTCTTGCCACTGCAGCACGGGTCCCCAACGACCTGCTGATTCACCGCCAGGTGCTTGAGAGCGCTGTCCCTGTTCGTGGACCCGCCGATCCACCGCCAGCTGCTTGAGTGCGCAGACAATTTTC
This sequence comes from Anomaloglossus baeobatrachus, assembly GCF_048569485.1. Classification (NCBI taxonomy): domain Eukaryota; kingdom Metazoa; phylum Chordata; class Amphibia; order Anura; family Aromobatidae; genus Anomaloglossus; species Anomaloglossus baeobatrachus. The sequence goes on from NC_134358.1 coordinate 524,878,228, forward strand.
GTGGACCCGCCGATCCACCGCAAACCGCTTCAAAAAATTTTCGTGGACCTGCCGACCCACCGCAAGCAGTCCGTATCCACAGGAATATGTCCTAGGCCGTTGCCCCTAGCAACCAGGCTGCGTTGCCCCTAGCAACCAAACCGCATGCCCGCATTCGAGACACCATATGTGAACGTTGCGCCCTGCAACGTGGGGGTTTCACTCGCTTGCAGCGGTGTGAGGTAGCTTCAGCAACACACGTACACAGTCTCTTCATAGAAATTCTGGCAGTTTATTAAAAACACTCAGCATAAACTGCCCTCACACATAAACAATAAGTCCATAATGGAAGTTTAGCAACTTCCCCACTCTCTGGCTCCTGCCAGCGTACAACTCTAGCCAAGGTTCCTTCCAGCCCCCAGGGCCCTCTGCAGACCCCTGTCTGTCTCTCCTCCTGGAGAGATTCGGCCCTACAGCCCTGGCCTGGCTGCACTCACCTCAGACTCAATATCAGAGCCTTGTGATCAGCCTCCATGCAGGCTGATACACCCAAAGCTCCTGGCTCTGCTCTCGCTTGTTTCCAGTCCACACACTGGACATCTAGAGCCAGTCTCTCTCTAGACTGCCCTAGACACACACTTCACCCAGGTTCAGAGACAGGATTGCTTTAACCCCTGGAGCCACACCCACAGGTGGTAAGGAGTGTGTAATCAGCATCACACACCCTTCCATGGCTCTGCATGTAATGCAATCCTGTGGAACCACAGGTCCCAGCCAGCTTCACATTGCAGAGCACCCACGCTTCTGCAAAACATGCCGGCCCTTTGTAATACAGCCGGTTGATACCTCACAATATATATATATATATATGTATGTATATATGTATGTATATATATATATATATATATATGTGTGTATATATATATATATTTATTTAGTGCACACACACATACAAAAGTAGGTGGACAGTATGTGTAATAGGGTTACGAAAGGGGAGATTTATCAAACATGGTGTAAAGTGAAACTGACTCAGTTGCCCTTAGCAACCAATCAGATTCCACCTTTCATTTTCCAAAGAGTCTGTGAAAAATGAAAGGTGGAATCTGATTGGTTGCTAAGGGCAACTGAGTCAGTTTCACTTTACACCATGTTTGATAAATCTCCCCTTTCATAACCCTATTATACATACTGTTCACCTACTTTTGGACCACACTGTGTATATATTTAATTTGCCTCCTATCTCATAAGGCAAATACCAAAACTAAAAAGAAAAAACTACTATGAAAGATATAAAAACAACCCCCCCCCCCCCAAAAAAATAAGTTGAATATCTTTTTTTTTTTTTTTTTTCTTTTTTGTTTTTAGTACATAATTAAATGTGTAGAGTCAATCGAAACTACAACTTGTGCTGCAAAAAAACAAGCCATTATATGACGTCAATAGAAAAATTAAAACTTTATGGCTGCTGGAAGAAGAGGAGGGAAAAAAACCTGAACGTGCCCCCCAAAATTGTATATTATTAAGGCCTTGTGCCCACAGGGCGTTTTTACAGCGTTTTTTCTAGCGTTTTTCATTGCTTTTTTTAATCAATAAAAGCAAGGAAAAAGCATCCCAGCAAAGTCTATGAGAATCAGGACTTGCTGTGCCCACGTTGCTTCTTTTTCAGTTGCTTTTTTCTTGCTGAAAAAAAAGAAGCAACATGTCAATTGTTTTAGCGTTTTTTCCTGCTTTTTTCCCCAATTGACTTCAATGGAGTCAGGAAAAAAGCAAGAAAAAACGCATGTGTAATGCCGACGTTGCTTTATATTTTATGCGTTTGGGCGTTTTTAGGGAGAAAAGAAAGCTATGGCTATGTAGATTCCTTCATAGAAGAAAGCCACATAGCCAGCGTCGGCAGCTGTTATCTTATCTCCCATTGTTTACCGTGACACCTCTGCAGGGACCCCCGCTGACGTCACAAGGTAAAGAGTTCATCACAGCGGGGGATCTCCAGGAAATACCCCAGTAATCCTCCTGCATGAATTGTATTCACCTCCTGACATCCCCGAACTTATACAGCGAGGTGTCGCGGTAAACAATGCAGGGACCACCGCTGATGTCACAAGGTAAAGAGTTCATCCCAGCGGGGATCGCCAGGAATGCGGGGGGCATTGCTCGGTAATCCCCCTGCATGAATTGTATTCACCTTGTGACATCCGGAACTTCTCTGCAGCGACGTGTGGCAGTAAACAATGCAGGGACCCCCGCTGACGTCACAAGGTGAATAGTTCATCCCAGCGGGGGATCTCCAGGAAAGCCCCCGGTAATTCTCCGGCATGAATTGAATTCACCTCCTGACATCACCGGACTTCCCTGCAAAGAGATGTCGCGGTAAAACACCGCAAGAATACTGAATGCCTGGTGCACAGCCTATGCCACATAAATGCAGGCAACCCCCGCTGACGTCAAGGTGAACCCCGAAAAACCCCGGTGATCCTCCTGCATGAACTGTGTTCACCTTGTGCCGTGCACCAGACATTCAGTATTCTTGCAGTGTTTTACCAACACCACTCTACAGGGAGGTCCAGGGATGTCACAAGGTGAATACAGTTCATGTAGGAGGATCACCGGGGTTTCCTGGAGATCCGCTGCTGGGATGAACTCTTCACCTTACTCACCTCTCTGCAGTCTCCTGGGTCATGTCCCATGGGCTCCAGAACCCGCCGGTAAGCAGCTGATTACGTCCATCGGTGAAAAGCCTGCCGGCTTTTTAATAAACAGATGATGAATCAGCTGATCTTCCCTGGACGTAAACGATCGGGTGATGCTATCAGGTGATGGCATCAGCTGCTTACCAGCGGGTCCTGGAGCCCATGGGACTTTTAGACAATCAGCTGATGTGTAATCTGTTTCAGGTCCTTGAACCTGTGTCAGGTTCAAAAACCTGAATCCAATATCATCTGATCAGAAGGCAAACCGATCAGATGATGTGTCATCATCTGATCAGTTTGCCTTTCAATCAGATGATATTGGATCCGGATTGGACACCGCGGGACCTTCGACCCAGGACTACGGCGGAGGGGGGTTCTTTAGTTCAATAAAGATGGAGTCACTAATTGTGTTGTGTTTTATTTCTAATAAAAAATATTTTTCTCTGTGTTGTGTTTTTTTTATCTTTACTAGAAATTCATGGCGGCTATGTCTAATATTGGCATGACACCATGAATTTCAGGCTTAGGGCCAGCTGATAATACAAAGCTGGCCCTAACCCCATTATTACCCAGTGAGCCACCCGATACCAGGGCCGCTGGAAGAGTTGGATACAGCACCAGAAGATGGCGCTTCCTATGAATGCACCATTTTCTGGGGCAGCTGCGGACTGCAATTCGCAGTGGGGGGGGGGCCAGAAAGCTTGGGCCACCCTGTACTGCGGATTCCAGTCCCCAGCTGCCTAGTTGTACCTGGCTGGACACATAAATTGGGCGAAGCCCATGTCGGTTTTTTTTTTGTATTATTTTATGAAATTCACCCGTACCTGCCTGCTGTACCTGGCTGGCATACAAAAATATGGCAAAGCCCATGTCGATTTTTTTTTAATTCATTAAAAAAAGAACAAAAAAAACAAACACATAACCCAAAAGGGTTAGGGGTAAAAAAAATGCTTAGGCTCTCGCTGCATTTTCTATTGCTAGGGTAACTTAAACAGCTACTGGCTGCTAACCCCTCCTGCTTGGTGTTACCTTCACTGGCAATGAAAAATCCAGTTAAGCCCTTTTTTCTTGAGTTTTTTTGCCAAAAAATTAAAAAAAATTTCCATGGGCTTAGCCCAATTTTTGTGTCCAGCCAGGTACAACCAGATAGCTGGGGACTGGAAACCGCAATGCTGAGTGGCCCAAGCTTTCTGGGCCACCCGCTGTGTATTGCAGTCCGCAGCTGCCCCAGAAAATGGTGCTTTCATAGAAGCGCCATCTTTTGGCGCTGTATCCAACTCTTCCAGTGGACATGGTGCCAGGTGGCACGCTGGGTAATAAGGGGTTAATACCAGCTTTGTTTTACCAGCTGGTATTAAGCCCGAGATTCTTAATGTGAAGCCAAGTTTGACTTGGATATTAAGAATCTCCAATAAAGGGTTAAAAAAAGACACCACACAAAAAATACTTTATTAAAAATAAATACACAGACACACTTAGGGACTCCATCTTTATTACTCCCTCTCACCCCTCCTCAATCCTGGTCTTCTGTCACCGATCTAGCTCTGCTATATCAGAAAGCACGGGGGAGGAAGAACGCTTCAAATCCCCGTGCTGTCTAATCACTCAATGAGTTAGCAGAGACTGCAGGTTGGTAAGCGGTGACATCACCGCTACCACCGTTGCCATAGTAACCTAATGAGCAGGTTGCTATAGCAACGGTGATCTCCGAGCACCTGATTCCCGGCACCGCTATTCACCTGCATGAGCTGGTAAATAGGGGTGCTGGTAAACGATCTAATAGATCATCATTTTCCTGTCACTTTTATTCCAAAATGGAGATTGAAAAAAATGGGCTGAACAAGGAAATGATATCAGAACACCTTTTTTTCACATCCAACTTTAATGAGCTGAAACAAGCATTCAATAGTAACAAAAAAGCATGAAAAGAAGCATGAAAAAAAAGCAGGAAAAAAAGCATGAAAGCATGAAAAAAAGCATGAAAAGAAGCATGAAAAGAAGCATGAAAAAAAGCAAGAAAAAAAGCATGAAAAGAAGCAAGAAAAAAAGCATGAAAGCATGAAAAGAAGCATGAAAAAAAGCATGAAAGCATGAAAAGAAGCATGAAAAAAAGCATGAAAGCATGAAAAGAAGCACAGAAAAAAGCTGCTTTTTTTGTGCTGAAAAAAAAGCACTGTGGGCACAAGGCCTTATAATGGATTACTGCCCTGTCTGTAAGCTGTGGACCTTTATCTCGGGGTGACATTAATATCTGCTCTGAGGTTCTGGTTTCTTCATTCAGGCATTTACCGGTAATAATTGCCCCGAGTCCTCGGTGGAGGTGGCTATTCACGGTCTGGCGTCTGGGTTTATCTTTCTGAATCTTGGAAACTTGTCTTAATCCTTAATATTACGACTATAACTGGCATCCACACAATACCTCTCCTTGGTCGCTATTTCCATCGTCGGCATTGGCAGAGTCGTGAATCCAGGATCTGAGTTTTATTTTCAAGTGCTGCCATGTATTTTCTTAATCGCACTTGTAAAGCTCAGCAGCCCGGCATCTCGAAATAACCATTTAATAATAGCCTCTCCAGATGTCCAGAGTTGTCATCCCCGGGCACCTCTGGTCCGGTGCCAGTTTCCTGCCGTAATGATGGTTGTATCTGTGCTGTTACTATTACACGTCTGTGACAAGATGAATGAGTGACGTTATTACATGTGTAGCCACACTGGGCTAACAGATCTAGGACGTGTGGCATTTCTATCATGATTGGCCCTCGATGTAAGAGGATCAGGATGCCCAGATTCCTACCGTGTCTCCCCAAGATTAAGGCTATGTGCGCACTAGAAAAGTGATTTTTCTGAAGAAAATTTCTTGAGAAACTTCTGGGAGTTGAAGATTACCGCACCTGCAGTAAAAAAACGCACCAAAACCGCGGGAAAAACGCATGCGTTTTTGCCGTGATTTTGCAGCGGTTTTTCCGCAGGTTGGTCCCTGCGTTTTTTTTATGCTGAACTGCAATAAATAATATAGATAATAGATAATTGATAGACAGATAAGGGTTAGAGGGGAAGATGGATAGATAAATAGAGAGATAGATAGATGAGAAAGGCCTATATAATGTCCCACCCCCCTGCATATTCTAAGCTGGCACCCTTTAGTGACTTTCATATGGCACTAAGGGGTGCCTAGCCTTGTATTTAGCCAAAAAATAAATAAAAAAAAAAAACGACGTGAGGTCCCCCCATCTTTTGTAGCCAGCTAGGGTAAAGCAGACGGCTGCAGCCTGCAGACCACAGCTGCACAGCTGATTCACCTTGGCTGGTAATCCAAAACAGAGGGCACCCCATGCTGTTATTTTACATTAAATAAATAATTTAAAACAAAAAACGTGGGGTCCCCCCCAAATTGGATCACCAGCCAAGGTAAAGCGGACAGCTGGGGTCTGATATTTTCAGACTAGGGAGGTCCACTGCTATTGGACACTCCCCAGCCTAAAAATAGCAGGCTGCAGCCGCCCCAGAAGTGGCACATCCATTAGACGTGCCAATCCTGGCGCTTCGCCCCAACTCATCCCGTTGCCCTGGTGCGGTGGCAAACGGGGTAATATATGGGGTTGATGCCAGATGTGTATTGTCACCTGGCATCAGGCCCTGGGGTTAGTGATGTCACGCGTCTATCAGATACCCGACATCACCAACCCAGTCAGTAAAAAATTAAAAATAGACAACAAACACTTATTTGAAAAAACACTCCCCACATTCCCTCTTTCACCAATTTATTGACAAGAACAATCAAATCCGGGTCCGGCGTAATCCATACCATAGTCAATGTCCCAGTCAATGAAGAACAGAATGTTCACCATTGGCTGGGAGAGTAGTGCAGTGACCTGAGCTAACATCAATAGGTCATCCCAGGTCACTGCAGGGGATGCCGAGCGCTGCCATCAGGAGGTTAGATGAGATTATTACCTGCAGTGATGATTACCTGCACTGCTGACGTCAGCGCTGTAACTGACTTCTATGCCCGCCGCGTTCTCAGCAGTATCGTGAGAGCCCGTGACGTCACCGCTAGTGACGGTTTCGGGCCGTGGGCATAGACTGCAGTGACAGCGGTGACGTCAGGAGGCAGGAGATCGTCACCGCAGGTAATCATCTCATCTCACCTCCTGACAACAGCGATCGTCATCCCCGCGGCTGCACACACTGCTGTGTTAGTGTCTGCCTGCACTGCAGCGTGACAAGCTGCTGATACTGCGGGCAGACACTGACACTGGAGTGCAGGCAGCCGAGGGGCTGGAGCGGGACACAGACTGCACGGGCACCTGGAGGTCACACTGAAGTTCTTCTTTGCGGCGTCCAGGGAGTGTGATGTGTGTGTTTACTCTGCTCCGCTTCCTCTTCTGTCATAATGACATCACTTCCTGCAAAACCGCAGGCAGCGATGAGCATTACCGCAGGTAAATCGCGGCTATACCGGGGGTATACCGCACCTGATTTGCTACCTGCGGTATACCCCCGGTATTTCGCGATTACATTACAGTGAATGGAGTGAAATACCGCAGCTACCTGCGGAAAAGAAGTGACATGCACATTTTCTCAAGAAATTTTCTGAAGGAAATCTTCAAAAAGAATTTCCTTGAGAAAAAAACGCAGTGTGCGCACAGCTATTTTTTTTTCCCATAGGCTTTGCTGGGAAATGTCTGCAGAAAGATCACAAGTATTTGTCAAGAAATTTCCGCAGCAAAACCGTAGGTAAAAACGCAGTGTGCGCACAGGGCCTAAGACAGGGTTTTACTTTTTGGGTGGCTCCAAAAGATGGGCTAGGGCTTATTTTCAGGGGATGCTTTTTTTTTTCTTTTTTTCTTTCCATGAACAACAATCCACATTTATTCTTGAACTAAAAAAAAACAAACAATATTTATTCAAATATAGTCATATTACATTCTGGAACATCAACATAACTCTCCAGACCCTGTGTGTAACATATCTATCTATCTATCTATCTATCTATCTCTCTATCTATCTCTCTATCTATCTCTCTATCTCTCTATCTCTCTATCTATTTCTATTCTATCTATCTACAGTGCTTTGCAAAAGTATTCGGCCCCCTTGAATTTTTCAACCTTTTCCCACATTTCAGGCTTCAAACATAAAGATTAAAATTTTAATTTTATGGTGAATAATCAACAACAAGTGGGACACAATTGGGAAGTTGAACTAAATTTATTGCTTATTTTAAACTTTTAAAAAAAATAAATAAAGAACTGAAATGTGGGGCGTGCAATATTATTCATCCCCTTTACTTTCAGTGCAGCAAACTCTCTCCAGGAGTTCATTGAGCATCTCTGAATGATCCAATGTTGTCCTAAATGACTGATGATAAATATAAGCCACCTGTGTGTAATCAAGTCTCCGTATAAATGCACCTGCTCTGTGATAGTCTCAGTGTTCTGTTTAAAGCACAGATAGCATCATGAAGACCAAGGAACACAACAGGCAGGTCCGTGATGCTGTTGTGGAGAAGTTTAAAGCCGGATTTGGTTACAAAAAGATTTCCACAACTTTAAACATCCCAAGAAGCACTGTGAAAGCGATCATATTGAAATGGAAGGAGTATCATACCACTGCAAATCTACCAAGACCCGGCCGTCAATCCAAACTTTCACCTCAAACAAGGAGAAGACTGATCAGAGATGCAGCCAAGAGGCCCATGATCACTCTGGATGAACTGCAGAGATCTACAGCTGAGGTGGGAGAGTCTGTCCATAGGACAACAATCAGTCGTACACTGCACAAATCTGGCCTTTATGGAAGAGTGGCAAGGAGAAAGCCATTTCTCAAAGATATCCATAAAAAGTGTTGTTTAAAGTTTGCCACAAGCCACCTGGGAGACACGAAACATGTGGAAGAAGGTGCTCTGGTCAGATGAAACCAAAATCAAACTATTTGGGCACCATGCCAAACGATATGTTTGGCGTAAAAGCAACACAGCTCATCACCCTGAACACACCATCCCCACTGTCAAACATGGTGGTGGCAGCGTCCTGGTTTGGGCCGGCTTTTCTTCAGCAGGGACATGGAAGATGGTTTAAATTGATCGAAAGATGGATGGAGCCAAATACAGGACCATTCTTAAAGAAAACCTGTTGGAGTCTGCAAAAGACCTGAGACTGGGACGGAGATTTGTCTTCCAACAAGACAATGATCCAAAACATAAAGCAAAATCTACAATGGAATGGTTCACAAATAAACGTATCCAGGTGTTAGAATGGCCAAGTCACAGTCCAGACCTGAATCCAATCGAGAATCTGGAAAGAGCTGAAAACTGCTGTTCACAAACGGTCTCCATCCAACCTCACTCAACTCCAGCTCGATGTGCAAAACTGATAGAGATATACCCCAAGCGACTGCAGCTGTAATCACAGCAAAAGGTGGCGCTACAAAGTATTAACTTAAAGGGGACGAATAATATTGCACGCCCAATTTTCATTTTTTTTATTTATTTTTTTTTTAAAGTTTAAATTAAGCCATAAATTTCATTTAACTTCACAATTGTGTCCCACTTGTTGTTGATTCTTCACCATAGCATTACATTTTTTATTTTTATGTTTGAAACCTGAAATGTGGGAAAAGGTTGAAAAATTCAAAGGTGCCGAATACTTTCGAAAGGCACTGTGTATCTGTTCTCTCTATCTATATCTGTTCTCTCTAGCTGTTCTCTCTAGCTATATCTGTTCTCTATATCTGTTCTCTCTATATCTGTTCTCTCTATATCTGTTCTCTCTATATCTGTTCTCTCTATCTATATCTGTTCTCTCTATCTATATCGGTTCTCTCTATCTATATCTGTTCTCTCTATCTATATCTGATCTCTCTATCTATATCTGTTCTCTAGCTGTTCTCTCTATATCTGTTCTCTCTATATCTGTTCTCTCAATATCTGTTCTCTCAATATCTGTTCTCTCAATATCTGTTCTCTCAATATCTGTTCTCTCAATATCTGTTCTCTCAATATCTGTTCTCTCAATATCTGTTCTCTCAATATCTGTTCTCTCAATATCTGTTCTCTCAAGATCTGTTCTCTCAAGATCTGTTCTCTCAAGATCTGTTCTCTCAAGATCTGTTCTCTCAAGATCTGTTCTCTCAAGATCTGTTCTCTCAAGATCTGTTCTCTCTATATCTGTTCTCTCTATATCTGTTCTCTCTATATCTGTTCTCTCTAGCTGTTCTCTCTATATCTGTTCCCTCTAGCTGTTCTCTCTAGCTATATCTGTTCTCTAGCTGTTCTCTCTAGCTATATCTGTTCTCTCTAGCTATATCTGTTCTCTCTATATCTGTTCTCTCTAGCTATATCTGTTCTCTCTATATCTGTTCTCTCTAGCTATATCTGTTCTCTCTATATCTGTTCTCTCTAGCTATATCTGTTCTCTCTATATCTGTTCTCTCTAGCTATATCTGTTCTCTCTAGCTGTTCTCTCTATCTATCTTTGTCTATGTAAACGGGGGTCCTGTGAAATTGCCCAGTTTGCTCTTCTGAATGCCAGTCCTGCATACCAACCTGTCTGACAACATTTGTATCGTACCCACCAGGTGATTACAAGTCTCCAACTGACCCATCAACCTTCACCATTGTCTAGCGGTGACTTTGTCTATTATATTATATGTGTTTATAGATCCCAGATAGCCCCATCAACAGTGATTTTTCTGTTTTATCTGGTCGAGCACATTGGATGATTAGAGGATCTTTGTAAGCCCTACTTGTCACAGGTGTGTGACGGGTGACAGATAGTCATGTGGTTTCTGGCAATAGAAGGTCACAGCGTTTGTCTGTGCAAAATTCTTCCAGACTTTCTATTGTTCCTGCTGTCAGTATTCATTGGTATAGCTAGCTTTCCTGCTGGAGTCATCTCTTGCTCACCTTACACCCAGCTGCTGATCATCAGTATTCTTGTGGTGCTTAAATACTCCCTTCTCCCCTGGACTGGTGCTGGTGATATTATTCAGTTCATTCTAGCTCAGGTTGCAAGCAGGTGGCTTTCTCTTATCTGTAGTATCTTTGCTGAACTCTTGCCTTTGTCATGTGTGGATAAGCGGTTCATGCTTTTCTCCATGTGTCCTCCTGGTGTCTTCCTTTAGCATTTAGTGGGGTTGATGAAGAGCTCATCCCACCCGTTCCCTATTTAGGGCCCAGCACTAGGGATAGCTAGGGTCAAGTATCCAGCTTAGCGTATAGGTGTGTAACCTATCTAGGGTGATGAGGGACCCCAGAGACCAGCAGTATGTTTGGTCAGGGGTCACCATGTCCCCCTTCCCTAGGTGCAGGTGTCCCTTTCCCTTACTCTTTGCTGTTCGCTTGGTACTTCCCTGTATCTAGAGTGACACTACTTCACTAAAACCTTGTATTTCTCAAAATTGACTTTTGGAGATTGGTAGGGGGAATCCTGTTGGATCGGCTTGAAGGTTTTCTTCATATTTAGAATGGACAGTATTGAATTTTAAAAACTTACTTTATTTTTTAAGTCAAAGGTTATTAAAGTCCAAATCTGCGTTCACTGCTGTTTTTGAAGGACGTGAGTTCTTCAGCGTCTTTCCATGCTTTGGATCTTTCTGCCGAGTTCAGCAGTTTCGGAGCCTGGCACTGGTGCGGCACTAATATTTTATGCTACTTTCTAATTAACTGCTCAATTTCCTTGAAACTCTGAAAGCTAAGCGAGAATTATATGAGAAGCGCAGCATATGCATCGGGACAAGAAGATGTCTTTTGGCAAGACCGCAGCCAACTTCACCGGCTGGACCACGGTGTCCATAATACCCTGGAATGTAAAAGTGAGAGCGCAGAATGCTAGAAAGACAAATTCTGTCAACTGCTCATTAATCTCAAATTAGGCTTGATGGAAGCGCTGGGAGATCCAAGGCAGGCGCCGCTACTGTGAGATGTCACCGGTTCCTTAAAATGAAATATTGCAACTATTTGCTGCAATGCAGAACTGGTGGAAGGAGGAAGAAGAACACAATCCAAATTTACAGATCAGTCATCTCCTTTTTTTAGAGAGAACCTGGTGGCTCTTGTGACTTGTCTTTTCATTTTCTTTAGGAGATATGCTGCCTTCTTTATATATTCTGACAATGTCCGCATTGTTTGGACAAAATCAGATAGTGTGGAGACTCGACCCTAAAGTGGTAACACCCAGTTGTCAAATTATACATACATTACCAAGAGGAATAATAAAAAAAAAATAAAAAAAATTGAAGCAATGCCGTGTTCTAATAATTACTTGCTCTCAGTGAGAGAAACAAAATTTTAATTTTGTAGTTGTGATACCTTTTTAGTGGCCAACTAAAATAAAATAAGATGATGTTACAAAGCAAGCTTTCGAGACTTCTCAGGTCTCTTCCTCAGGCATGGTATGACAAAATATCTGAAGAAACACAAATATATACACAAACAGCAGAGGGATGGCATAATAAAAGATATTTAAATAAACAAACACTGAACTTAGAGAGTGAATCCTTAATTAGATTTGATTAGTGGTGTGAGAGTTTTATTGTTCCAATATCCATTGTAGGATCAGAGGCCTGTGCCCTCAGTCTCTGGAGCAGATTCCTCAGATTGTGTAGTGAGTAGTGTTGAGCGGACCCGGACCGACAAAATCTCTCCCTCCCCCTCTCCCTCGCGCTCTCTCCCTCGCGCTCTCTCCCTCGCGCTCTCTCCCTCGCGCTCTCTCCCTCGCGCTCTCTCCCTCGCGCTCTCTCCCTCGCGCTCTCTCCCTCGCGCTCTCTCCCTCGCCCTCTCTCCCTCGCCCTCTCCCCCTCGCCCTCTCCCCCTCGCCCTCTCCCCCTCGCCCTCTCCCCCTCGCCCTCTCCCCCTCGCCCTCTCCCCCTCGCCCTCTCCCCCTCGCCCTCTCCCCCTCTCCCCCTCTCCCCCTCGCCCCCTCGCCCCCTCGCCCTCTCCCCCTCTCCCCCTCTCCCCCTCTCCCCCTCTCCCCCTCTCCCCCTCTCGCCCTCGCCCTCTCGCCCTCGCCCTCTCTCCCTCGCCCTCCCTCTCCTTCTTTGTCAGATTATTTGCACTCCGCTCAACTCTAGTAGTGAGTCATAAATCCTCCTGACAGGTTGAGTCTTGTGTGGACAGAATCAAACATTGTAATGAATTTGTATTCGCAGACCCTGCGATGATTCTGTGATCTGAAGTTGCCTTTTAATATGACAACTTGCATGTGGTTTATGTTGTGTCCTGAAGTACAGAAATGTTTGGCCACAGGTAAATGGGTTTTTTTTGTCTTCAATTGTGTGGCGGTGAGATCTCATCCTTGCTCCCAGTCTCTGTCCTGTTTATCGAACATAGAGACCCCCAATAGGACACATAGTGCAAAGGATGAAGTACACCACAATGGAGGAGGAACATGTGAATGTCCCAGGGATCCTTCTGTGTGTTAGGGATCTGTATCCAGTCTTTGTTTCTCTCACTGAGAGCAATCAATAATTTTTCAACTGGCTAACATGGTACCAAAACCTGTGTTCTAATAAGAAATGCTCTGCTAAAGTCTCATTCAGACTTCTGTTTTACGTAGCTGTTCTGTGTTTTTCATGTTATTAGTATCCCCATTATAGTCTATGGGGCTGTTCATCTGTCCATGTTTTTGTTTTTTTTCTTCCCAGTTTCCATAAATAAAATAAGAAAAAATGTAGACCTGCCTGTTTTTAACCTGAGAAATGGATCAAATTTGCCAATGCAAGGTTGGATAGCACACTGATGAATTCCTATCTGCAGCTTAAAGGGGCTGTTAAAGTTGTGGCTTAAGTCTGTAGTTACGCTATGTGACTGCAGACTTGTGAGTCCTCACAGCTCGCATAGTATGTGCTTTGAGGATTTGCCAGCGCCATGAGCGGGTGGTCATAGTCAGTATGCAATCTTCATACCTCTGACCACTTTCCAACTAGACATGTGTGGCCTTGTTTGAGTTACTTCTATTGAACAAGGCAGCGCATGTCTAGTCTGCACGTGCCTACTCACTCCAGGCATCAGAGAATCCTGACCGTGTGTACTGTAATGATTCACAACTCTGCCGTTACTCTGTGACTGCAGAGTTGTGACAACTCATAATGTGCACTTTCAGGATTTGCCAGTGCCATGAGCAGGCGGTCATAGTCAGTATGAAATATGCATACTTCTGGCCATATTCTGACTAGACGTGTCTGGCCTTGTTCAAGTTACATCTACTGAACAAGGCAGCGCACATCTAGTCTGCACGTGCCTACTCACTCCTGGAATCGGAGAATCCTGACTGTGTGTACTGTAATGATTCATAACTCTGCAGTTACTCTATGTGACTGCAAACTTGTGACAACTCGCATAGTGTGCAGTTTCAGGATTTGTGGGCGGTCATAATCAATATGCAATATGCGTACCTCTGTCCACATTCCAACTAGACATGTGTGGCCTTCCTTAAGTTACTTGTATTGAACAAGGCAGCGCATGTCTAGTCTGCATGTGCCCACATACTCCTAGCATTGCAGAATCCTGACAGCATGCACTGTAATGATTCACAACTCTGCAGTTACTCTATGTGACTGCAGACTTGTGAATCCTCACAGCTCGCATAGTGTGTGCTTTCAGGATTTGCCATCGCCATGAGCGAGCAGTCATAGTCAGTATGCAATATGCATACCTGTGGCCACATTCCCACTAGATGTGTCTGGCCACTCTCATGTCACTTGAACTCAACGAGGCCGCACACGTCTAGTCTGCAGGTGCCCATCCATATCGGACATCGGAGAATCCTCACAGTGTGCACTGTAATGATTCACAACAGACACACTATGTGACTGCAGACTTTAACCCTTAAGCCCCCGTCACATTTAGCGACTTACCAGCGATCCCGAAAACGATGCGACCTGATAAGGATCGCTGGTAAGTGGCTGGGAGGTCGCAGGTGAGAGGTCACACAGTCAGATCTTACCAGTGACTCAGTAACGATACAGGTCGCAGTAGTGACCAGTATAATGATCTCTGCTGTCATTAGGACCCTGTCACACAGTGTCAAACACAGCGATGCGTTCTGCCCAGCAGGACATTGCCTTTGAAGAAAATGGTCCAGGACATTCAGCAACGACCGGTGACCTCACAGCAGGGGCCAGGTCGTGGCTGGATGTCACACACAGCAACATCGCAAGCAAGATCGCTGCTACGTCACCAAAACCGTGACTCCGCAGTGATGTTGCTACCGATGTCGCTTAGGCTGCTTTCACACATCCGTTTTTTTGCTGAGCGGCACAATACGGCTCTCTGTAGAAAAAATGCAACCGTTTTTTGTGCCGCCGGTTGCGGTTTTTCCCGCATAGACTTGCATTAGCGCCGTATTATGCCGCATGGCCTTGCGTTGCGTCCGGTTTTTGCCGGATGCGGCACATTTAGCCCATGCGGCGGCCGTATGGAACGTTGCCTGGCACGTTTTTTTTGTGTGGCGAAAAAAACGCATCACGCCGGATCCGGCACGATGTGGCACGATTTACAATGCAAGCCTATGGACGCCGGATGCGGCCTCCTGAGGCAAAAACCGCATCCAGCCACTGGATGCGGTTTTTTTTGTACTGCGCATGCTCAGTATCAAGCCGCATCCGTCAAAAAACGGACGGGCCACATGAAAAAACGTATGCAACGCATTCGTTTTTTTTCGCCGCATCTGTTGCATGGGTTTTTGAGCCGGATTGTGCCGCACTGCAAAAACCGGATGTGTGAAAGCAGCCTTAGGGAGACGTGGCCTTAAGCCTGGACAACCTCCATCAGATAATTTTGGTATTTTTGCATATGAGAAAAAAATGTTGAAACCACTGATAGTAAAAACTGACATACAAACAAAGCACTTTTTAAAAAAAAACTCAGATTTTTGTATACATAAAAAAAAAAGCTGTCAGAATGAGGCCTAGAAAAAAAAGAAACAGAAGTCAACCCCCCAATTACAAAGTGATCCAACGAATAAGGCTTTGGTGGGCCTTCCAGATTTTGGTTACTACTGGTCATTTGGTAGTCATTGATTGGCTGCAGTGGTCATCTACTGGCCATTTGTTAACAAAGATCAAGGAGATGTTCAGAGCAGCGGTCTTGAATTTTTTTTGCATTTTACTAGGTGACCTCTCCTCTGCTGCGGCGGATGATCTCTTCAGCGTCCTTCATTGCTTATTGTCATCTGTTGCTCCTTTATTGACCTAAACCTTCTTATTGTTGTCGGCTGCGTGAGAATCTTCCATCTGTTCTCTCTGACCCCTGCGACCAGACGGCAACAGAAAGGTCCGAGCTTCAGTGATGTACAATAGAGGCTGCTCATCAGGACGATAATCCCATGAGGTTTTATTCCCTCGGCGCTGATGACAGTCAGACATCTGCAGGTATAGGTCATTTAGTTAATTCACTTTAGCTAATTAATTGATTCCCAGGGTCACGCATTGCCCTCCTCCTATTAATGCCTATAAACCCCATGTTACATACTAATTGGTGCAGTTCAGGTGATTGATGGAGCCGCAGTCTGGGCGCGGGCAGCCATCACCTCTTATCACATTGTAATCCCTGTTTACACCTATTTGAGATTATCATCCACACAAAGCAGATGGGCAGGTTACAAAAATTTCCTGTACAGACCGAATATTAAAAGCAGTTCACTGAAAAAGGACAAAGTACAAAAATCATCACAAAAAATAAAAATAGTCCGTACGTAGCAATACTTGGAAACAGTACCAATATACTGCGGATACAGGAGGCCGCCATGATTAAAAGCAGAGGTAGCACAGGTAGAAAATACTCATGGACGGTGTGGAATGCTTACTATTAGAAATGTACACAGATTGTATAAGGTGCCAGTCACTCTGATACGTGTAGTGCACCACGCCAGTTTACAGCCCATTGGTGAGGCCCATATTATTAGGATGGGGAGGTGGGGCAATTCAATGTTATATACGTAACACTTGGGAATCTATTAACTAAATTAATTTAACTCTACGTGCAAAACAATGGCGGTCATTAGCGGCCAGAGAATGAAACTTCTTGGGATTATTATCAAGATTAGATAACCATATTATTTTATTTTTCAATGAGGACCCTGAACGTGGGTTGCAAGCTGCTAATTTGGCCCAGAATATCAACTAATACTTAATTTGTTTTTTTTTTTTTCATATTAAAGGGGTATTCCCATCTCTAAGATCCTATCCCAATATGTAGTATTATTATTATTATTAAGTTAGCACATTTCCTCCAATTAGAGATGTAGTATAGTTCTCTTACTTCATGTGCAGGGCATTGCTTAGGTATCCATGGTTATGACGACACACATAGTGGCAGTTAGTTGGTTGCTAGTGGTCTTAACTATGGATATCTAAGCTGCAGCAATGCCCTGCACAGGAGGTAAGTGACATAGTTAATCCGGAAAACTATACTTCATTTCTATGTCACTTACCTCCTGTGCAGGGCATTGCTGCAGCTTAGATATCCATAGTTACGACCACTAGCAACCAACTAACTGACACTATATGTGTCGTCTTAACCATGCCCTGCACGTGAGGTAAGTGACATAGTTAATCAGGAAAACTATACTAAATTTCTATGCCACTTACCTCATATGCAGGACATGGTTAAGACGACACATATAGTGTCAGTTAGTTGGTTGCTAGTGGTCGTAACTATGGATATCTAAGCTGCAGCAATGCCCTGCACATGAGGTATTTGACATAGCTAATCAAGAGAACTATACTACATTTTTGTCACTTACCTCATGTGCAGGGCATGGTTAAGACGACACATATAGTGACAGTTAATTGGTTGCTAGTGGTCATAGCTATGGATATCTAAGCTGCAGCAATGCCCTGCACATGAGGTAAGTGACATAGAAATGTAGTATAGTTCTCCTGATCAACTATGTCTCTTACCTCATGTGCAGGGCATGGTTAAGATGATGCATGTAGAGGCAGTTAGTTGGTTGCTAGTGGTCGTAATTATGTTTATCTAAGCTGCAGCAAAGCCCTGCACATGAGATATGTGACATAGCTAATCAAGAGAACTATACTACGTTTCTATGTCACTTTCCTCATGTGCAGGGTGTTGCTGCAGCTTAGATATCCATAGTTAAGACCACTAGCAACCAACTGCCACTATATGCATCGTCATAACCATGGATACCTAAGCTGCAATGCCCTGCAAATGAGGTAAGAGACATAATCAGAAATTCTATACTACATTTCTAATTGGAGCTATTTGCTATTATTATTATTATTATTATTATTATTATTATTATTATTATTACACCTACTACATATTGGGATAGGATCTTGGAGATGGGAATAACTCTTTTAATTAAGCATTAGTTGACATTTTGGAAAAAATTAGCAGGTTGCAACCCACGTTAAGGGTTGTCATTAAGAAACAGAAGAATGTGGCGATCTAATCTTGACAATTACAAGACATTTTATTCCCTCGCCGCTAATGACATCCAGACCTTTGCAGGTACAGTTAAATCAATTTAGGTAATTGATTCCCAGGGTCAGACATTGACCTCTTCTTATTAATTCTTATTAACACCATGTTACAGTTACTAATTGGTGCAGTTTAGGTTATTGATGAAGCCGCTGTCTGCGGACTAGTAACAGTCACGTCCCATCACATTGGCAATGCATATTACCCCCTCTTTTAGCCTGGCGTCTGCACAGAGCAGATGGACTCCTTGCAATCCTGCCCGTACTGACCTAATATAGTTTATACAGCTCTCATACAATTTGTCACCCATTGTAAACGGTCTTTGTTGTGCAGTATTAGACCCACAAGCCTCGTAACTACACCCGACTGCCATTTAAATGTCCGGTGACAACTCCTATTAGAGCTGTGATAGTCATTATACAGGTTGTCAAGAGAACAAATAAAACATTAATTTATTAGCTGCAGGATGGTGACCAATATATTACTACACCATAGTACCACCCATATTAGCCATATAATAATACCATCCTACATTATCAGCCGTATCGTATACAAACCACCGGATTCTATCATTCTCCACCTCCTCCAATATTGAGTCACACATAAGCATCCGATCAGAGACGTCTCTTATTTCCCTTCCTCTTCCCGGGCAGAAGACTTTACTCTCTTTTCCTAATAATTAAGCCTGTTGGACAGTTGAGTGCATATAAGCTGCATTGACCAGCAAGAGATTTTTCACCTAGGCTTGGTAAGGACATGATTGTAATTCTTGTAAGGCTGTGTGCGCATGGTGTGGTTTTTTTTATGCATTTTTATGGTGCAGTTTCAGCACAAATCTGCATGTGTATCTTTATGCCAGCAAAGTCAATGAGAATCCTGAGAGTCCTGCGCGCATGTTGCTTATTTTTTCCTTGTAGATTTGGTGCAGGAAATAGTCTGGAGCATGTTAATTGTTGCTACTTTTTTGCATGTATATTTTTTAACTCTTCTACCTGTTGACTCTATTAAGAAGAGCGCGTAGCACAAAAAGTCACCAAAGCCCCCTTTTTTTGGTGCGTTTTTTTTCCAGAAGGTGCAGATTTGATACAGAAAATTCCTGCACCAAATCTACAACATGTGCTATATAACCTTAGTGTGCGGGAAACTGGGAAACTACAACATCCAATTTTTCTTATAAATTGTATCTATTTTCCCACCTCACCTGAAATGCGTAAGTCACCTATTGTAATCACAGTGCACACGATCTGGATGCTTATGAATTCATTGCACTGGGAGGGCCACATTGAATCACTTCTAAGGGCTGCAATAAAACTTAAATGGGTATTACTATCAGACACATAAGATGCTATTCACTACTTAAACATTGATGAGCTATCCTTATCCTTAGGATAGGTCATCAATGTTTAAGTAGTGGACAACCTCTTTAAGGTATTTGTTAAAGGGAATTTGTCTTCTGTTTAATTTGAGAGCAGCATAATGTAGGGCAAGTGATCCTGGTTACAGGCATGTGTCACGTACTGGGCTCTGTTGTAGTTTCAGTACAATCCGTATTTTATCAGAAGGAGATTGTCATTAGAGAACTAGTTCTCACATGCCCAGCAGTCAGGCTAATCTGTGTAACCCCACCTCCTCCACTGATTGGCAGCTTGCTCACAGTATACACAGGAAACTGCCAATTAATGGCATGAGCGGGTGTTATACACAGCTTGGCATTATTACTACTACTGTTAGCCCTACAAGAGCTAAAGCAGGGATTCTATCAAAGCTGCACCAAGCAGTCCAGTACGTAACACATTGCTGGGATCAGACTCTCTTGCCCCAGATTGTGCTGCTCTCAGATCACATAGCAAAGGCCTGCTGACAAATTCCCTTTTAAAGGGCATCTGTCACCAAGTTTTGCCATCTAATCTGAGAGTAGTATAACATAGGGGTCGAGATCCTGATTCCAGCGATGTGTCACTTACTGGGCTGCTTAGCAGTACATTATCATTAGAGGACTACTTCGCGGGCTGCAGGGTAGTCCAGCATATTCATGCGTTCTGTATAACTGCTAAGAAAGAAAACATTGATTTTATCAAAATGATAATTCCCTTTAATCCTTTTGGTCTCTTAACAATTTCTACAAGACTATAAGGATGTCTGCACACCATTCTGACAAGCTGCGTACTGGACGCAGCATGTCTTCTCCTGTGGGACATACGAGTGCTTTCCGCAGGAGACCGCAGCTGCCCATGCCTATGATCAGGGTTAGGGGCACTGCGGACTTTCACTTTTTTTTCTCCCCGCAGAGAAAACTCTCATCTCCGCAGTACAAAATGACATGCTGTAGCTCGGAAAGCCGCACCGCAAGTCAGTTTATGCTGCATAGAAAATAAACACAGTGCTTGTACTGTACAATGCAGCATTTTAGATGCGGCAAACACGTTGCTTGCAAAATACTGCAAACACTGATCGTGGGCCCGGGCCCTTACAGGTTCAGGCTCATGTAGAAAATTCTGCAGACTATTAAACAGGGAGGATGAGAATTTTCCTTGTTTAAACGGAATCTGTCACCAGGTTTTTGCCACCTAATATAAGAGCAGCATAATGTAGGGGCAGAGATCCTGATTCCAGGAATGTGTCACTTACTGGGCTGCTTAGTGTAGTTTTGATAAAATCACTGATTAATCAGCAGTAGATTATCACTAGAGGACTACTTGGCGTGCTGCAGGTAGTCCAGCATATTCATCAGCTCTGTATGACTGCTAGATCTGCAACAGAGAAAACAGTGATTTTATCAAAATGACGGCAAACAGCTCAGTAAGTGACACATCACTGGAATCAGGGTCTCTGTGTCTACATTATGCTGCTCTTATATAAGGGAGCAAAAACCTGGTGATCGATTCCCTTTAAAGGGCAGGTATCTTCAGAAAATGGCCTATTGTTTAAATATGGTTTTTATGTTGTAATTATTAAATATTTTTTGGAACATGTTTTTCCCCTCTTTATTAACGTATAATCTAAAAGAAATAAAAGATCTTTATCTGGCCATTATCTCTTTTTTTGGACTCTACCATCCTGTTTTAGGAAACAACACATCTAGATAACCACAATGGTCAGACCTTGACCTTATCTCTTGTCCGAATCATCTAATGAGGGTGTTCAATGGTCATTGTGAAGGGAGGGGGGTGAGCTGTAACATCACAGATTATTATTTCTGGGTCCTGTGTTATCAGCGGTGTATAGAGTGGTTAGCTATCATTATAATCATGTCTCTGATTATAAGATAACTACAATAGGAGAGGGCAGAGCTCTGCCTCTAGCTCCTCTCTCTGCCTCTAGCTCCTCACTCTGCCTCTAGCTCCTCTCTCTGCCTCTAGCTCCTCTATCTGCCTCTAGCTCCTCTCTCTGCCTCTAGCTCCTCTCTCTCTGCCTCTAGCTCCTCTCTCTCTGCCTCTAGCTCCTCTCTCTCTGCCCCTAGCTCCTCTCTCTCTGCCTCTAGCTCCTCTCTTTCTGCCTCTAGCTCCTCTCTTTCTGCCTCTAGCTCCTCTCTCTCTGCCTCTAGCTCCTCTCTCTCTGCCTCTAGCTCCTCTCTCTCTGCCTCTAGCTCCTCTCTCTCTGCCTCTAGCTCCTCTCTCTCTGCCTCTAGCTCCTCTCTCTCTGCCTCTAGCTCCTCTCTCTCTGCCTCTAGCTCCTCTCTCTCTGCCTCTAGCTCCTCTCTCTCTGCCTCTAGCTCCTCTCTCTCTGCCTCTAGCTCCTCTCTCTCTGCCTCTAGCTCCTCTCTCTTTGCCTCTAGCTCCTCTCTCTCTGCTTCTAGCTCCTCTCTCTCTGCCTCTAGCTCCTCTCTCTCTGCCTCTAGCTCCTCTCTCTCTGCCCGTAGCTCCCCTCTCTGCCCGTAGCTCCCCTCTCTGCCCGTAGCTCCCCTCTCTGCCCGTAGCTCCCCTCTCTGCCCGTAGCTCCCCTCTCTGCCCCTAGCGCCTTTCTCTGCCCCTAGCGCCTTTCTCTGCCCCTAGCGCCTTTCTCTGCCCCTAGCCCCTTTCTCTCTGCCCCTAGCGCCTTTCTCTCTGCCCCTAGCGCCTTTCTCTCTGCCCCTAGCGCCTGTCTCTCTGCCCCTAGCGCCTGTCTCTCTGCCCCTAGCGCCTGTCTCTCTGCCCATTATAGAATCTCAACTGCCATCTCCTGTCTTAGTAATGGGAAAGTCTTCACTGAATACAGATTTGACCTCCAGAATTGTGAATTTTGATAATGATCGAACAATTATGTCAGAGAAAGAAGAAAATTTGTTTGATAAGATATATTACACAGTTGCTTATTTTTATATGTACTATTCATTTATGAAATAAAAACTAAAATGACAATTACCCTTTAAATGCCTGATAGACAGGAGTCCTGATAGTGGAACCTGCACCTATAGGAGCAATGGTGGCCGCCTTCTCTCAGAGTATGGGCGACACTCCTCTTATGTTAGCACATATTAGTGTCCAGGTGGTTGTGAGTCGCACAGAATTGCATCAAGGGCCACAGAGTTACCCAAGAGACGTCTTATGCCTCTTTCACATGTCTGTGTCTCCAGTACGTGTTTGGTCCTTTTCCTCACGTACCGGAGACACGGGCACACGTAGACCCATTAAAATCAATGGGTCTGCGCTCACGTGTGTGTTCTGCCATGGACCGTGTGCCTGTGTGCTCCACATGTCAACATGTCCGTTTTTCTCCGGCATCATGGGTGTCACACGGAACGCAAACGGACCACACAGAGGTGTTCCGTGTGTCACACGCCGGAGAAAACACACGTTTGAGAAAAAAACCCAAAAAACTTTACTCACCTTCTCCGCCCTCCTGTCTCTGCTGTCACTTGCTTCTGACCGCCGCTCATTATGCTCATTGCATATTTACTTCACTGCGGCCGGAAGCAGCAGCAGCGGGGAGTCGACAGGACCGGAGACCGAAGATCAGCGCCACGGACAGCGACGCCAGGGACAGGTGAGCAGAAAGTTCCCGTTCTCCGTGTGTTATCACGGAGAACACACGGAGAACACATGTAGGCCATAAACACGGCTCACGGAGGGCAAAACGCACCTCTGACACGTCCGTGAAAAACGTGCGTGGTTTTTCACGAACGAGTGAAAGAGGCCTTAGAGGGTATTCTCCCCCAACAAATTTCATTGTGAAAAGGATTTGATGCTCGCGCCCCACAACATGAATCAGATCCTGTGTTGGTAACATTTGGTAACCCGGTACAATACGTTTTGCCCTTGATAAATGTTCCTCCCTTTGGCACAGCGTGTGGATAACTCTTCTGCTTCCACGTTGGAGAGCCCCTGCTATTAATCATCTGCAGCAGCAATGCCGTCCTCAGCCGCGCTGCACACCATTATTCATAGATCTGTACGTACATCACACAACACCGAGTCCGGGAACCACAGACACACAGATCTGGCTCAAGGTGGGGTATTACTAATTAATCATCGGTGGTCGCCCTTGTGTCCGCCCTTCATAATTAATTGCAGCATCTTTTGCAGGGTCCCTGTTTCTTTCTAGGAATGTTTTAGCTTATACAGGTGGGTGATACCTGCTGATCATTAAAGGGAACTTGTCAGGCGCCCATGCCCTCCAGCCCAGCAGCAGTCACATGTCTATGCCAAATTTCCCTTTCTAACCAGCCCTGTGTAATGTTATTTACTAAAATCCATGTTTAAGAAAAGCATTTATAAAGTGTTCCTATGCTAATTTGGCCTTTGCTTAGTCGAAGGGGCGGTTTCCCCGGATTATTTAGTTCTCTTTCCATGTTATCATACCCCTGTGATGACCTGATTTCCATGAACCGGCGTCAACGCAGCTCCTTGAAATCTTGCGCACGTGTGCGGGTCATTTCGGCAGCATCAGTGCGCCTTTAATGTCTGCTGTATGTGTCCCAGCTTCAGGCACTGCGCAAGGTCAGAAAATCGGCTTCTGCCCTCAAGATCATACACAGTGCACCTAATGAAGCCAGAAAGCGTATACCCGGTTTCAGAGGAGCACTGACGCTGCCAAAATGAGCCGTGCGCATGCGCAAGATTCCTGTAACTGTGATGACGCCGGTTCTTGGAAATCATGTTGTTGAGTTATAAAGACTCAACACATCCCTGTGGCCTACTTAAAGGGGATTTGTCATCCGGTTTTTGCTGCGTCATCTGAGAACAGCATAATGTAGAGACAGAGACCCTGATTCCAGCAATGTGTCACTTACTGGGCTGTTTGCTGTCATTTTGATAAAATAAAAAAAATAAAAAAATGTTCTCTGCTGCAGATCTAGCAGTTATACAGAGGTCATGAATATGCTGGACTACCTGCAGCACGCCAAGTAGTCCTCTAATGATAATCTACTGTTAAGCAGCCCAGTAAATGACACATCGCTGGAATCAGGATCTTGGCCCCTACGTTATGCTGCTCTCAGATTAGGTGGAAAAACTTGGTGACAGAAGCCCTTTAAAGGGAATTTGTCAGCAGGCCTTTGCTATGTGATCTGAGAGCAGCACAATCTAGGGCAAGAGAGTCTGATCCCAGCAATGTGTTACGTACTGGACTGCTTGGTGCAGTTTTGATAGAATCCCTGCTTTAGCTCTTGGAGGTCTAACAGTAGTAGTAATAATGCTAAGCTGTGTATATAGTGAGCAGCATAATGTAGAGACAGAGACCCTGATTCCAGCGATGTGTCACTTACTGAGCTGTTTGCCGTCATTTTGATAAAATCACTGTTTTCTCTGTTGCAAATCTAGCAGTTATACAGATCTCATCCATATGCTGGACTACCTGCAGCACGCCAAGTAGTCCTCAAATGATAATCTACTGCTGATTAATCAGTGATTTTATCAAAACTACACTAAGCAGCCCAGTAAGTGACACATCCCTGGAATCAGGACCTCTGCCCCTACATTATGCAACTCTCGGATTAGGTGGCAAAAACCTGGTGACAGATTCCCTTTAAGAGGGCCTTTAGTGATCCCCAATACCTGTGGGGTCCTTTTGGGGCCCATAAGCTTGAAGTTACATCATTGATAGACTGCATTTACATAGAGATCGGTCACTGTACCTATGCTGTTCTCCAGGCGGAGAGATAAATGTCCGTTTTATGGATGTAACCTCTATCAGAGCAGCAGCTAATCTTCCCGAGTACAGAAAGAAGCGACAGATTAAGTGACTGCTGCGTCCTGTGCTGGGGAATTATTATTCTCCAAAAAGGGCTGATGATTAATGTACCTTGTGTGTCTGCTCCTTGTGAGAGCAGCAGCTGAAGGATTTGTTTGTTGTAAGCTAAAATGGGAACGCAGAACACAAATCACTGTAATACCCGCACTGGGAGCACTGGTCACCGGTATAGTACAGGCACATAGCGCCCTCTGGTGCCCCAGTGTGAGACTGCAGAATCTCACACACCAGATTTTCTAGGACCAAGGCTGGCTGTACCGTACCAAAATATCAATGCAACACTTTTGTTTTTTGCTCCCATTTGAGCTGAAGTCTAAAGGGGGCTTTACACGCTACGATATCGTTAATGTTTGGTCGCCGGGGTCACATCGTTAGTGATGCACATCCGGCGTCATTAACGATATTGCAGCGTGTAATACTTACCAGCGACCTTAGGCGACCTCAAAAATGGTGAAAATCGTTCACCATGGAGAGGTTGTCCCAAAGTCAAAAATCGGTAAGGGTTGTTTAGCGTTGTGGTTCATCGCTCATGCGGCAGCACACATCGCTGTGTGTGACACCGCAGGAGCGAGGAATGTCTCCTTACCTGCCGCCGGCCACAATGCAGAAGGAAGGAAGTGGGCGGGATGTTACGTCCTGCTCATCTCCGCCCCTCTGCTTTGATTGGCCGGCCGCTTAGTGACGTTGCGGTGACGTCGCTGTGATGCCGAACGTCCCTCCCCCTTGAAGGAGGGATTGTTCGGCAGTCACAGCGACGCCGCCGACCAGGTAAGTATGTGTGACGCTGCGTAGCGATAATGTTCGCTACGGCAGCGATCACAAACAATCACATGCGCGACGAAGGCGGGTACTTACACGCTCGCTATCGCTAGAAATTGCTAGCGATATCGCTACCGTGTAAAGCCCCTTTAAAGGCCCTGTCACACACAGAGATAAATCTGCGGCAGATCTGTGGTTGCAGTGAAATTGTGGACAATCAGTGCCAGGTTTGTGGCTGTGTACAAATGGAACAATATGTCCATGATTTCACCGCAACCACAGATCTGCCAAAGATTTATCTCTGTGTGTGACAGGGCCTTAAGATCTAAGACTTTTTTTCTCGGATATTGTTCACAAATTTGTCTAAATCTGTGTGATCACTTCTCCCTTGCAGAGATAATCCATCCACCTCATAGCTGTGGCACAGATGCTGACTAGACAGTAGGATTATTGCACAGGTGTGCCTTAGGCTTGCCACAAAAAAAGGCCACTGTAAAATGTGCAGTTTTACAGTATTGGAAGGGGGGGTCCAGAAAACCAGTCAGTATCTAGTGTGACCACCATTTGCCAGGCTGCCATCTGTCCTGTACAGTGAAAACCGGGATTCATCCCTGAAGAAAACATTTATCCAGCGTGCCAGACGGCATCGAATATGAGCATTTTTCCATTCAAGTCCGTTACGATGAACCACAGTCAGGTGGAGACCCCCGATGAGGAGGAGGAGCAGCAGAGGAGCTTCTCAGAGACGTTCTGACAGTTTGCGGAGAAATTCTTTGGTTTTGCACTGATTGTTGCAGCCGCTGTCCGGGCGGCCGGTCTCAGTCAATCTTAGAAGAGAAGATGCTGAATGTGGAGGTCCTGGGCTGGTTACACGTGGTCTGTGGTTGTGAGGCCGGTTGGATGTGTGGCCAAATTCTCTGAAATGTCTTTGGAGACGACGTATGGTAGAGAAATGAACGTTCAATTAACGGGAAATAGCTCTGGTGACATTCCTGCAGTCAGCATGACAATTGCTTTTTATTGTGGCCAGCCTAAGGCACACCTGTGCAATAATCATACTATCTAATCAGCATCTTGATATGTCACACCTGTGAGGTGGATGGATTATCTTGATAAAGGAGTAGTGATAATTTAGACAAATTTGTGAACAATATTTGCAAGGAAAAAGGCCTTTTGTGTACATAGAAAAAGTCTGAAGCGGGCTTTACACGCTACGACATCGCTAATGCGGAGTCGTTGGGGTCACGGAATTCGTGACGCACATCCGGCCGCATTAGTGATGCCGTTGCGTGTGACACCGATAAGCGATTTTGCATCGTTGCAAAAACGTGCAAAATCGCTAATCGGCGACACGGGGGTCCATTCTCAAATCTCGTTGCTGCAGCAGTAACGAGGTTGTTCCTCGTTCCTGCGGCAGCACACATCGCTGCGTGTGACGCCGCAGGAACGAGGAAGCTCCCCTTACCAGGCTCCCGGCTGCTATGCGGAAGGAAGGAGGTGGGCGGGATGTTACGTCCCGCTCATCTCCGCCCCTCCGCTGCTATTGGGCGGCGGTTCAGTGACGTTTCAGTGACGTCGCTGTGACGCCGCACGGACTGCCCCCTTAGAAAGGAGGCGGTTCGCCGGTCACAGCGACGTCGCCGGACAGGTAAGTATGTGTGACGGCTCTGGGCGATGTTGTGCGGCACGGGCAGCGATATGCCCGTGTCGCGCAACAGATGGGGGCGGGTACCCACACTAGCGATATCGGCACCGATATCGCAGTGTGTAAAGTAGCCTTTAGATCTTTAAGTTCAACTTGTGAAAAATGGAGCAAAAAGAACAATGTTGTGGTTATATTTTTGTTCAGTATATATATCTTTCATTAAAGAACATATATAAATTGTTGTGGGGGCTTCATGAAGTAGTACATAGCTGAAGTCTGAAATAGAGCAGGTTCAGAGAATAGCAATCAAAGTTATTAAAGAGAATCTGTCAGCAGGTTTATGCTGTGTAATCTGGAGACATCAGGAGATAAGGCTGAAACCGTTTCAGCTCTGAGTTTATTACGCTGTGTGCTTTTTAGATAAAATGAAGATTTTACCACTAGGGCATTATCATTGTTGGGCCTAGCTGCCTGGTGCCACCAAGCCTATCCTTGGATAAGCAGCTCACTGTCAATAGACAATGTACAGAGAGCTGTGGTGGGGGCAGGGTTAGCTTTCTGACCTCTGATACATCTAAGAACTTCAACTGTGTCATGACTGCTGCACCCTATAACTAAATGATACATCACTGGAATCAGGGTCTCTTCTCCTACAATATGCTGCTCTCAGATCAGGTAGCAAAACCTTGGTGACAGATTCCCTTTAAGGAAATGGGAGAAATACAATACAATGACAGGTTTTCAAACCTGGTGTTATTCCATTTGGAATAATGGCGACTTCAGGGTATTCTTATTACGGAGTTCAAATATATGAAGACACAGTACAGAGATCTTTTTCACATAGTCCAGCACAAATGACAACTGGGCGTCTTCTACTTCTAGAGAAAGGGAGGTATAACCAACTTCACAGATGGTGATTCTTTACTGTATAAGCAGTGATATTATGGATTATTTACTGTATAAGCAGTGATACTATGGATTCTTTACTGTATAAGCAGTGACACTATGGATTCTTTACTGTATAAGCAGTGATATTATGGATTTTTTTTATTATTATTATTATTATTGTTTATTTATAGAGCACCATTGATTCCATGGTGCTGTACATGAGGGGGTTACATACAGAATACATGTACACGTTACAATAGACAGACTAGCACAGGGGGAAGAGGGCCCTGCCCTTGCGGGCTTACATCCTAAAGGATTTTGGGGAGGAGACAGTAGGTGGGGTGTAGGTGGGGCGGCAGCTCCGCACGGTGGTGGGGCGGCAGCTCCGCACGGTGGTGGGGCGGCAGCTCCGCACGGTGGTGGGGCGGCAGCTCCGCACGGTGGTGGGGCGGCAGCTCCGCACGGTGGTGGGGCGGCAGCTCCGCACGGTGGTGGGGCGGCAGCTCCGCACGGTGGTGGGGCGGCAGCTCCGCACGGTGGTGGGGCGGCAGCTCCGCACGGTGATTCTTTACTGTATAAGCAGTGATATTATGGATTCTTTACTGTATAAGCAGTGATACTATGGATTCTTTACTGTATAAGCAGTGACACTATGGATTCTTTACTGTATAAGCAGTGACACTATGGATTCTTTACTGTATAAGCAGTGATACTATGGATTCTTTACTGTATAAGCAGTGACACTATGGATTTACTGTATAAGCAGTGACACTATGGATTCTTTACTGTATAAGCAGTGATATTATGGATTCTTTACTGTATAAGCAGTGATATTATGGATTCTTTACTGTATAAGCAGTGATACTATGGATTCTTTACTGTATAAGCAGTGACACTATGGATTCTTTACTGTATAAGCAGTGACACTATGGATTCTTTACTGTATAAGCAGTGATACTATGGATTCTTTACTGTATAAGCAGTGACACTATGGATTCTTTACTGTATAAGCAGTGACACTATGGATTCTTTACTGTATAAGCAGTGACACTATGGATTCTTTACTGTATAAGTGACACTATGGATTCTTTACTGTATAAGCAGTGACACTATGGATTCTTTACTGTATACGCAGTGACACTATGGATTCTTTACTGTATAAGCAGTGATATTATGGATTCTTTACTGTATAAGCAGTGATACTATGGATTCTTTACTGTATAAGCAGTGACACTATGGATTCTTTACTGTATAAGCAGTGACACTATGGATTCTTTACTGTATAAGCAGTGACACTATGGATTCTTTACTGTATAAGCAGTGACACTATGGATTCTTTACTGTATAAGTGACACTATGGATTCTTTACTGTATAAGTGACACTATGGATTCTTTACTGTATAAGCAGTGACACTATGGATTCTTTACTGTATAAGCAGTGACACTATGGATTCTTTACTGTATAAGCAGTGATATTATGGATTCTTTACTGTATAAGCAGTGATACTATGGATTCTTTACTGTATAAGCAGTGATATTATGGATTCTTTACTGTATAAGCAGTGATACTATGGATTCTTTACTGTATAAGCAGTGATACTATGGATTCTTTACTGTATAAGCAGTGATATTATGGATTCTTTACTGTATAAGCAGTGATACTATGGATTCTTTACTGTATAAGCAGTGATACTATGGATTCTTTACTGTATAAGCAGTGATATTATGGATTCTTTACTGTATAAGCAGTGATGCTATGGATTCTTTACTGTATAAGCAGTGATATTATGGATTCTTTACTGTATAAGCAGTGATACTATGGATTCTTTACTGTATAAGCAGTGATACTATGGATTCTTTGCTGTAAGGAACGTTCTGCCAGAACATGCTGTAATGATTCACTAAACAGGTGTAAAGTATATCTGACAGCTGATTCATGGTGCCCAAACATACTGTAAAAGCTGCTGGGGACTGAGCTGTGCTGGAGACTAGAAGGACAGATCGGTCCCCAATGGCTTCTCTCCGCCCGCTGCCCTGCATTGACAGGTCTCTGTTTATATGTGCATATAGGAAGACACCTGTTGATCCAGGGCAGCGGGCGGGGAGAAGCCACCGGGGACTGATCTGTCTGCCTAGTCTCCAGCGCAGCTTGGTGCCCGTGAGCGTTTTTGCCATTACTAAGAACCTTCCGATATCATGCATGCAAACTGCATAGGCTTCCATGACTATATTAATGAATTTTGATTATCTACAGTTTTTTATACTATACATTGGATTTTAACATTGCATAAAGAATCAAAGGGTTTTTTTTATCCTAGAAGATTAGTGCTGGGACTTCATATAGTCTTGCTTCGAAACCATTGTGCAGTACCTATTACTGGGATCTGTTGCCTTGCAACATGCAGAATTCATCATACAACATCAACCGCCTCTAATAGTTAAGTCCAAAACATGAGATAACAAAACACACACACACGTGTCATAGAGGGGGCGTCCCTAACTTGGCACCCTCTCTGTGAAGGAGAAAGGAAAAAAAATATGCAAAGAGCAGCTTTCACTCGGTTAATAGCAATGTAACCATCTGTTTAGTAGTGATTAGTGAGAACTACCATGCTCAAGTGCTCGGTACTTGTAACTAATGAAGAGTGAGCACTACTATGCTCAGGTGGTCTGTACTTGTAACTAGTGATGAGCGGGCACTACCATGCTTTGGGGCTTGGGTGCTCTGTACTCATGATGAGTGAGGACTACCATGCTCGGGTGCTCTGTACTCGTGATGAGTGAGCACTACCATGCTCGGGTGCTCTGTACTCATGATGAGTGAGCACTACCATGCTCGGGTGCTCTGTACTCATGATGAGTGAGGACTACCATGCTCGGGTGCTCTGTACTCGTGATGAGTGAGCACTACCATGCTCGGGTGCTCTGTACTCATGATGAGTAAGGACTACCATGCTCGGGTGCTCTGTACTCATGATGAGTAAGGACTACCATGCTCGGGTGCTCTGTACTCGTGATGAGTGAGCACTACCATGCTCGGGTGCTCTGTACTCGTGATGAGTGGGCACTACCATGCTCGGGTGCTCTGTACTCGTGATGAGTGGGCACTACCATGCTCAGGTGCTCTGTACTCATGATGAGTGGGCACTACCATGCTTGGGTGCTCTGTACTCGTGATGAGTGAGCACTACCATGCTCGGTGTTGTAACCAGCAGTTTGGTGCTTGGATAGGCGCAAGTATTAGGCTACTTTCACACATCCGGTTTTTGCTCTGCGGCACAATATGGCGCTCTGCAGAAAAACCGCAACCGTTTTTTTTGCCGCCGGTTGCGTTCTTTTTGCATAGACTTACATTAGTGCCGTATTGTGCCGCATGGGCTTGCGTTCGGTCCGGTTTTTGCCGCATGCGGCAGATTTAGCCGATGCCACGGCCAGATGGAACGTTGCCTGCAACGTTTTTTGCTCCGGCAAAAAAAAACCGCATCGTGCCGCATCCGGCCGCTGCGGCACATTTTTCAATGCATGCCTATGGATATTGGATGCGGCGCGATGCGGAAATAACCGCATCCAGCCGCCGCATGCGGTTTCTTCCACTGCGCATGCTCAGTAGCGTGCCGCAACCGGAAAAAAACGGACTGGCTGCATGTAAAAACTTATGCAAAGGATGCGGTGTTTTCGCCGCATCCGTTGCATAGGTTTCACAGCCGGATTGAGCCGCAGTGCTCAAACCGGATGTGTGAAAGTAGCCTTATGGAAGTTAATGGAGATGTCAAGCATTTCTCCAGTAGGTTATCCGGAAGAATGTTCGAGTTCCTTTATTGACTTCCATTATACTCCGTACATGAGTCAAGCCTGTCCGACGGCTGGTTACAAGTGCCAAGCACCTAAGCATGGTAGCGCTCGCTCATCACCACTGTTTACGCATTCATGTGGATTTATACCAGATACCAGAGCTTGCCCAGGGCAGGAATTCAGGTCACTGCTTTGCTGGACTACATCTGAATATCCTGGTCAAGGCAAATTGGCATGTTGCCCCCCAGCACTCGGAGCCCATGGCCTGGCTTCTCCCTCAGGTACACCTTTGAAAAATACTATGTATAAAACATAATACCACACAATAGGTCAAATCCATCTATGGACACTCCAATAATCAGACTAAATCCCAACAGGAAGAAATATGAATTTTTTCATCCCAAAAAGGAGTATGTAATGTCTCAATAATTCAAAAATAATTTTATTGACATTCAAATATTAGAACAACACCACACAATAAAAATAGTAAATTGCAGTCAAAAAAGTGTGTGTATCAGGGTGTAGCGGTATCAATATTGCACATAATATCCAATAAAGTGTCCCGTGCTGAATCTGAATTAATCAGAAGAAATCGTTTCAGATTCTTAGATTGTCAGAATACATTTGTGAAGCAGACTTCAGCACAATAATCGCTATATAATATCATTGCACGTATTTGCATAGCTCCAAGATATTCAATGTTGTGCTGAAATATGCCTATAGGCCCTCCTCCCATGCGAAATCAAAATCACTCCATTCGATGTGGCCGCGTATGTGCGTCATTCAATGACAATAGTGCAGTAATACTGCGTGTCATATGAAATAAGTTATGCAGCAAACAAGGGGTGCAGTGAGCCGAATCAGCATGAGAAGGCGTATCAATTACCTCCAATCAAATACCAAATTTGTAAGAAATATATATAAAGCCCATAGAGATCTGTGCTATATCCATGCGTATATAATCAAGATTACAATACATATCACCCCAAATTCTTGGCTAACCAGGATAATTAGTGCATATAAGTAAATTTGATATGTAAAACAGAGCACAAATATCCCTATATTAGAGCTTTGTTGCCAACAGCAACCCCGGAGGTATTGATACTGTGCTGAAATATGCCTATCATAGCCTTCCTCCCATGCTGAATCGCAGTCGCTCCATCCAAGATTGCTGATTGTATGCAAGGACACCCGTGCTCAGCCTCAGCGTGCCAGTATTACTAATTACAGCAAACAATGGATGGAGGGAGTCAGATCAGCCTAGAAGGTATTTGAATTGAATCAATCGGACACATAGGATTGTGTGCAAGGTTTCAAATGCTAAATCACAATGCCGCACTCAAGCCGCCACCTAGATGACAGCTGTAATCACTGATGGGAACCGGCACAATGCAGGACCTCCAATACAACATGCTCTCATAACATCATGCAAATAAAGCAAAGTTACCTTAATGCGTGCGCCGCTAACACCCGATCCCCGACACGTGTTTCGCTCCCGGCTTCTACAGGGGGCATGTCGGGTCACGGTAGCCGCAGGGATTATATACGCTGAACCCACCTATCCGGGATCCTTTGGGCGCTTGCGTGAATCCGTCACCTCCTATCATGAAGGGAACTTCCTGCCAGGCGATAGTGGAACGCACTCTGCGTGTCAAGCACCGGATATGTGCAGCGACGTAGGAGCGTCCCCCATTCATACGCCTATTATTCAGTCCGAGGAGGATTTTGGACTTCTGCAAGCGCTCCATCCCAGAATTATTGATTATATCTATACAAGTAAATCATGTCAAGCAAAAAGGAACATCATATATACATGCAAAACATAATCATTACCAAAACGCTATCGCATTCTTATACAGTTATTAGGCAAATATTTGTAATATATGCTCCTCCTCTTCAAGCCCGACATTTCATTCCTACTCCAGAAAGAAAAAGAGAGAAGATGATCCCATCTTGGATGTATTCAATAACTTCTCAATTTCATCATTTCATCATGGGACCAACATCTCTATGGTGGGTATAAATTGGTATGCAAATATGCAATTTATCTACGAAAAAATTAAAATACAAACAAATAAATAATCACTATAAACACATCCTACATACATACCGTCACTAACGAAAAACCCAACATGTAAATAATATACAAAGAATTTAAAAAAGAATAAAAACACGGATTGACCAGGAGACAAAGAAAGGTCCACCAAGCATGTACGAGGGATCTACAGGAATGCCCCGAATCCCAGGGTCTCATTGAGACCCTGTGGATTCAGCGTGCCCAACCTGAAGATCCACCGACTCTCCACCCTCGCCAGAATTTTGCTCAAATCACCCCCCCTTATACCCAATTCCACTTGATCGATTGCCTTTACTTTAAGTACATGAGGGTTGCTATTATGCATTTCCTTAAAGTGACGTGGGAGCGTCTTGAGTTGAGTGTTATCTTCCACCGTTCTTGCTTTCGCAATGTCCCTACAATGTTCACGTATGCGAACCTTGAATTCACGGGTCGTGAGACCCACGTACAACTTTTTACATGGGCATTCGCCTACATAGATGACCCCCTTTGAGGAACAAGTTAGACGTTTCCGTATATCGAATTGTTTGGTGCCATCAAAATTGGAGAAAGTTCTTGACTTGACACAATTGGCACAGGCCTTGCAAAGGCCACATGGGAAGAAGCCCTGATCTGATGTCGGTATCTCCTTTTTGTTTATTTTCT
This sequence comes from Anomaloglossus baeobatrachus, assembly GCF_048569485.1. Taxonomy (NCBI): domain Eukaryota; kingdom Metazoa; phylum Chordata; class Amphibia; order Anura; family Aromobatidae; genus Anomaloglossus; species Anomaloglossus baeobatrachus. Next base: position 524,913,312 of record NC_134358.1, read on the forward strand.
CCCGATCAAAATGGCTATATACCAATATGTCTCTAAGGCTTTTTGATCTACGTGCTGTGATAAGGGGTCTAGGAGGGAGAAACTTCCTTATAATAGGGTCCGATTGTAAAATCCCCCAATGCTTAATCATTATTTCCCTCATCTCCATCCATTTGTTATGATACGTGGTGATAAATCGTATAGGTTCTTTCTTCTCCGTACTACCACTTCTTCCAAGTTCTTGACTTCTGGGAAATAATAAGATGTTCCTTGGGGTATGTATAGCCCGTTGAAAACCCTTCCGGATCATTTTTTTACTATAACCCCTTTCTCTGAACCTATTAGCCAGTTCCCCTGATTGCCTCTCAAACGATTCTTGATCTGAACAGATGCGTTTGGTTCTCAAGAACTGGCCCACAGGTATCCCTGAGATCACCGACTTAGGATGCGAAGAAGAAGCATGCAGCAAACTGTTAGTAGCCGTGCTCTTCCTAAAGATGGAAGTTGAGAGAAAGCCATCATCTCTAGTTTGAATTAAAATATCAAGGAAATCAAGTTCCCTCCCTTGTTTGAATGTCAGTTTGATGTTTAACTGATTATCATTAAGTGAATGCATCACTTGATCAAGACCATCAGGGGGGCCATCCCAGATAAACAAAACGTCCTCAATGTAGCGCATCCAATTAAGGATGCAACTACAACCCGGGATGGTCTCCCCCAAAAAAATCTCACGCTCCCACGCCCCCAAAAAAAGGTTCGCATACGAGGGGGCGCAAGCCGCCCCCATCGCAGTTCCCTGTATTTGCAAAAAGAATTTTTGATCGAATGTAAACACGTTATGCGTGAGTACAAATTCCAATAGTAACAACAACAGCTCAATCATAGGTTTATCGATGCTGCTATTGTTGAGGAAATAAGAGACTGCCCGCAGCCCGTCCGCATGCTTGATAGATGTATACAAGGACTCGACATCGGCCGTGACCAACGTCATATTTGGTCCCAACTGTATACCATCCAGCCTACACAAGGCCGATGTCGTGTCCTTAATGAATGATGGTAATTCATTGACCAGTGGCTGCAGGTAATGGTCAATGATACTGCAGACGACCTCACACAGTCCCCCATTTCCCGCCACAATAGGCCTGCCCGGTGGATCAGTTACACTCTTGTGCACCTTCGGTATTAGGTAGAATGTTGCTAGCCTAGGGTGCAATTTTTTGATATAATCCACTAATTTCTTGGGTACCACTCCCTGTCCAAAGCCCGCTTCAATGATAGATAATAATTCCTCCTTAAACGAGGGGAGAGGATTGGTGGTCAATCTCTTGTAACATTGCTTCTTGTTAAGTAACTTATAAGCTTGGCGCTCATACATCGTGGTAGGCCATACCACTATGTTCCCGCCTTTATCGGCGGGCTTGAACACAACATCATCCCATGTCTGTAACTCCATCAACGCTGCCCTTTCCCCTTTAGTTAAATTCGAAGGACCAAAAGGTCCTGTGAATTTTTGCTGAAATTCCTGTGCAACCATACGTGTAAATATTTCTATGGCCGGGCACGAGTTAAAGGCTGGGAATTTAGTTGATTTGTTTAACAGATCATGCGGAAAGGCACTCACCATCTGTGATTGACTCTCCTCCTCCAATGATTCCAGAATGGCCAACGCTTCCTCCTCCTGTGTGGACCACTGATCTTGAGATTGTTCAGTTCTACTATATAGACGTCTAAAAAATAGTTTCCTCGCAAACATGTGCAAATCCTTTACGGATGTGAATGGGTCTGCCAAACAAGTAGGAGAGAATGATAAGCCTTTACTCAGAAGCAATACCTGTAATTCTGTCAAATTATGCTAACAAAGATTAATCACCTTAAGTTGTTGCTGATTTTCCACATTGTCCCTATTAAAGATATCATATGGGCGCTTGGTGAATTTTTGTTTGTTCCTTGAACGTGTGTTCACCCCGTGATTGCGATCCATAGATGCACTACTGCTTGCAACGCTAGATGACATCGACTGGACCGATGAACTCCTAGACCGATCCTTTCCCTGCTCCACCTTCTTATACTGCCACCGAAAAATTCTATTATTTTCAAAGTCACCCACATCACGTAGATATTTCTTCTGTTTGTCACTAGATATATCCTTTTCCCATTTCTCAAAGTCCTTTTCCAACATAGTTGCCAGATTTTGAAAGGACTCTACATACATAGGAGTCTATGGAGAACGGATCCGTCAACTGATTGCTGTTTAGTCATCTGCTTTTCTTGCATTTATAAAGGATTCTGTTCTTTTTCTTAGGGTATGTGCCCACGATCGGGACCTTCTGCGTTCTGGACACAGCAGCTCCTGACTGGGGGGGCCGCGAGTCTCCTCCGCAGGAGAGCGCTGGAGACTGCAGCTGCCTGTGCTCACGATCAGGGCTCGGTGTGCTGCGGTCTCCTCGATGTGTTCTCCCTACAGTGGACGCTTGCGACTCCGTAAAAAGAATTGACAAGCTGCGGCTCTGAAAGTCGCACCGCAGGTCAGTTTTTGCTGCTGGCCATACTCGCACAGTGGGCAGGAGATTTCTAGAAATCCCATCCACTGTGCTTGTACTGTACAACGCAGTGTTTTGGACGCAACAAAAACATATCGTACCCAAAATGTTGCAAACCTTAATCGTGGGCACAAAGCCTTACAGGATCCATTTCAAATGGAAGATACATAGCAATCCATTAGCACATCCTTTTTCCATAGAGTCCCATGTAAAAAAATAAATAAAAAAAACCCCTGGATCCTGCAAAAATCTATTTATTTCAAAACAGACAAGAAAGTTGTCTTTGCCCAATAGATTGCTGCTGGATCTGTTCTAACGGATGACTATCGGACATGTGATCTCAGCCTCAGGAAGCAAAGGGGTATTAAAAATGGTATCTCATAGATATCAACATTTTCCCCATACATTTCCAGGAGGAACAACTGAGGGACAGTGCAATATATATATCTAAGAAATTAAGTTTCAGAATTTTCTATGGGGAATA